>NW_010973302.1:4451362-4454408 GCF_000737465.1 Haliaeetus leucocephalus | reverse complement strand
GTGGGGTGATGCCGTGGCGAGGAAGGGTCAGGCACGGCCGGGGCTTTCACGGGGGGGACCCGCGATGGAGCCCCGAGCACCGCTCCCGTGAAACCGAGTGTTCCGAGCCCCCTCGGGGCTGCTCCACGGGGGTCCGCGGAGAGACACCCGCGGAGGGCCGCGGGGGGAGAATGAGCCCCGGGAGCTGCCGCTGCCCCTCGGGCGAGGGCAGGCAAAGGGAAGCAGGGCTGGCAGAGCCGCCCCCCCTCGAAACGCGCCGCCATCGAAGGGGTGGGAATCCGGCGGGGCCCGCGCCCCTCTTCTGCGCGAAGGAATCTCTGACGGCGTTTCGGTACAAAATAATCATCAATAACGGGATTCAGCGATCGGGAAATGCAAACCAGCAGGGCCAGCGTTTTGCGGATCGGCCCCGAAAAACAGCGAAGGCACCGGACCGGTCCGGTCCGGGCCTTGCTCACCAGCACCGGGCCGAGCTGCCGCCGCCGGCGGTCACCGGCTTCGGCGGGGCCACACGACGGCAGCGCGGGCGGACGCGGCTTCGCGTTCGATGAACCCGATCCGCAGCTGAACCCTGCCCCCTGAACTCACCCCCCCCGCGAAGTACACTGACTCACCTACAGATCAGCAGTATTTTTCACGCCGGCAGAAATTTAGGGACTGCCCGACGGGGACGCAGCCGGTCAAGGTTTCACCGAGGCGTTCCCGCCGGGGGGGGGGGGGGACGGGCAGGCTCCGAGGGGCAGCACCGCTCCCCCCGCCCCGAGGGGCAGGAAAGGGGACGGCAGCCCGTTTTGGGGACGAGGTCCGGGGGGTGACACCGCCGTCGAGGCGGACGGAGCCCTCCCCCCGGGGGGGGGGCGGCGGGGTTTCGCGTGTTTCGTTTTGCTTTTGCGGGAGAAGCGCTTGTCCGAAGCGCAGGGCAGCTCCCCAAAAGCCCCGTCCTGCTCCAGCTGCCCCCGGGAGGAGCCCGGTGTCCCCCGGGAGAGCGCTCGCCGCTGCTCCCGCAGCAAGACGCTCACACGGTGAGGCCAAAGCCATGTTTTGCCCTCGGATTTCCAAAGCACGCACCGAAACTGCCACTCCACGTCGTGAGCTGCCCACACCTCTGCCCGGGCTGCCGGTTCTGCCCGCAGACAGCCCTCCCTGCCCGTACTCCTCCGAGCAGCGCAGCACCGGCAGTGCTTCCAGCACAGAAACGCCTGAGCACCATCCGCCGGCTTAGGGGCCTTTCAGATTCTCTCAAGAAGAGATAATAAGCACAGACAGAATAAGAAAGAATAGAATAGAATAGAATAGAAAATTATTATATATCTTCTGTAATAAGAAGAAATAATACGCGCATCCCACTGCTACAGCTCCCACGGGGAGAGGGGGGATTTCCCTCAAAGGACAGCAGATTTTCATCCCGTTTGGGAAAAATTTACAGGAGCACGGGGCAAACGGCTAGTGTTTTTCAGAAATCTGAAATACTTTTGGCTTATTCCCCTTGCTCAGAGGGATTTAAGCAGGTGAATAAAGGGGAAGAAGGAAGCACTGAGGCAATGAAGCTGCATATTCACACGTGGTAATAAAAAAAAAAAATCAATTTCCCGAAGGGAACAGTAATTTGCAAAGGTCTTTCCCGCTCTGGCTCCCACTCCATGGGGAACCCGTGCCCACTCGGCGACCGAGCTCTCTCCAAACTTTACTCCTGGATGCAAAGGCATTCAGGGGGAACTGGAAGAGTGGAGATCCAGAATTATATATGCATAACTCCGTGGGTGCGGCAGGAAATCAGAAATCGCATCTACGCACCTGCCGGGCGACAGCACGGACATCGCCCGGCGGGTGCATAGATGCGATTTCTGATTTCCTGCCCTGTATGTTCGGCTCCGTGGGGAACCCCCCACCCAGGACCGGTGCTGGGAAGGAAAAGCACCAGCAGCATTACTGGAAATGAGCCGGCTCAGGTTCCAGATCAATGAAAACTGGGTCCACGCGTTTATGCTCCTGTTGCCAGCATTAATGCTCTTTTAATCTTCTAAACATTATCTGCATCGATTTCTCTCTAGATACGCGTTTGTTTGAGAAGGCGACATCACCGCGTGCTCAGGAAAAAAAAAACCAAATCCCAAACCCCTTTCTGTTCCTCTGATGCTCCTGTTGCAGACAAACCTCGGGACCTTCATTTGGCTGAAAATACAGAAGAACTGGATGCCCGGGGGGTGTTTGTCACCCGTGGCTCCTCGTCCCCCCGCTCTGACGCATCCCACCCCAGCTCGGCAGCTGCCCCGCACGCAGGGACCCTCTGTGCCCACCTCCCTGCCTAGGGGGAGAGCAGCCCACCGCCTCCAAACAGGAGAGGGAGAAGGAGCGGCCGGGAGCCCCGCACTCGCTCGCTGTGGCGGAGGGAATCCCGTGGCAGAAGGAGAGATCTTGGCGCGGTTGGGGTGCGGGTCTGCCGGCAGCCCCCCCCCCGGGCCGGCCCGGTGCCGCAGGGCTCGCCCCTGTCTCTCCAAACGGCATTGTTCCCCCCGTCTTCCGCGGGAGACAAAAGAAGGGCCGAGAGCCCCCCCCATCCCCCGCAAAGCCACGCAGAGCTCTCGCCCCCGTTACTTTGCGGGCTGTGGGATGTGCGGAGCTACCGCGGCACCAGCGCAGCAGGAACGAGACAGTACCACCGTGGAGAGGGGGGAAGAGCCGCCAGGAGGGTCCGGCTTGGGCAGAGACCCCCATCACTCTCCCCTCAGCCACCCCTCCGAGTGGGCTCCGGGGCGAGAGGCAGCCTTCGGGAAAGCCCGCTTCGTACCTGCCCTCTGCTAATCGGTAACGCGCGAGGATTCGTCCGGCCGGGCTGGAAGCAACGGAGATGGAAGAAGGACGGACTCGTCGGAGCAAACGTCCCCGGGTGTCTAAACGGCGCCCGTGGACACTGCGCTGTCCCAGCGGGGAGCCGAGCCGGGCGCAGGCACACACCGCCGCGCCTGCGGTCTGCGCGTCCGTCCACGCGTGTCTGGCCGTGTCACAGCCTGCCCATTTACCCTATGGCCATATCCACCAGACGCGC
>NW_010973302.1:4450823-4451352 GCF_000737465.1 Haliaeetus leucocephalus | reverse complement strand
GCTCGGCTCCCGGAGGGTCGCGCTCGGCTCCCCCGCTCCCCGCCGGCCTCCCGCGGGGCGCCGGCCCGCACCTACCTGCCAGCCGCAGGGCCGACATCCTCTGGAACTCGGGCTCCTGCAGCCACTTCCACATCCTCCGGAAGGTCTCCCGGCCGGACTTGAGTTTACTCCAAGGCTTAGGGTTCCGCAGCAAGTCCGAGAGGGTCCCCTGAGAGCGGCACAGCACCCGCTGGGCGAAGATGGCCTGCGGGATGCTGTAGCGCTTCAGCTCCGCCGTGATCCTTTGTGCCACTTCTTTGGTGTTGATCTCCTCCAGCTGCCCCGAGCTGCTCACCTGCGAGCCGGAGGAGGAGGAGGGCGGCCGCTCCCGGCCGGCGGGCAGCGCGGGGCCGTGGGGCGGCGGGTGGCCCGGGTGCGCGGGGTGGTGCATGCCGTTCAGGTGGGGCATCATGGCGGGGGGCGTCCCCAGCCCCCGGGAGAGGTGCTGGTCCCCCCGCGCCAGCATGGCCGCGTGGGCGTCGAAGTTGGG
>NW_010973302.1:4429831-4450292 GCF_000737465.1 Haliaeetus leucocephalus | reverse complement strand
CGGCAGCGGGTCCCGGCTCCCCCGGTGCTCTGGCTGGCTCGGCACTCCCCCGGCGGAGCAGCCCGGGCAGCGCGGGCAACCCAGCCCCCGCAGCCTGCCGGGGATCCCCGGGGATCCCGCTCGGCACGGCCGGACCGGGCTGACGGCAGCCGCGCTCTTCTGCCTGCCCCTTTGCTGTTTTACACCAAGGCGCCCTGTCGATCTGCGTTATTAGTTGCGTTGAATATGGCAGAAAGTACGGGTCGGTAAGAATGTATCACGAACATAGAGCAGTAAATGAACTGGTACGGTCACAAGAGAAGTCCGTGCCCCCACGGCAGTCCGCTTTCACCCAAGTGCGTGATTCCTTTCACTAATGCCCACACGCCCCACCATACACACAGGCGTACGTGCCTTCCCTCTTTCTGAGGGAGCGTCGGTTCCCCAGGCCGGCCCTGAGCCTCTGCAGCTGGAAGGGGCAGCAGCACACCTCTGCTCCGAGGAGGCTGAGCCCAGCGGCACAAACCGGCGTCATCGCAGCGAGAGGGTTTGAACTATTTCATGTTTGCCCTTGCCAAAACCATCTGCTGTGCAACTGCAAGGCCATCGATTCGGAGCTGTGAGCCACGAGAGCCACCGTGCCTTACTGGCAGCCAGCTTTGCTCTGAGCTGCGCCCGTCTCTCGGCTCCAAAGACCCCCGAAATATGCTGCTGCGTGGGGGGACCCCATCGCCGTCCTGCCCGGCAGAGCCCCGGGAAGAGGTGGGGAACGGGTGCTGCGCTGGGAGGGGAGGCAGTGGTGGGGAACGGCCCACGGGTTCCCAGAGGGGCCTCGAGCGCGGCCGGAGCCTCGGCACATGGCGCGGTGTCGGCACTGCGGGGTCCGTAGGGAGAGGCAGGAGGGATGGAATCAGGCAGGCAGGTGAGGCACAAAGAGGCAGGTGAGCAGCCAAGGAGGTGGGCAGGCAGCCGTGCAGGCAGGCGAGGAGGTGGGTGGGGGTCACCCAGTGGGAGCAGGGCCCCTGGGGACAGGAGCCCCTGGCACGGAGCTGGCAAGCGGGGACCCACCGGCTCTGACCAGGCCTTGTGCCCTCCGCGCGCCCCACTGCAGGGGACCCTCGTCAATAAGTGTTGGGCCGTGCCATGCCATGCCAGGCTGTGCCGTGCCGGACTGTGCCGCACCATGCCAGGCTGTGCCAGCCTCTGCCATGCCGTGCCATGCTGTGCCTGACTGTTGGGCTGTACTCTGCCGTGCCGTGCCAGGCCATGCGGCTGCTCCCAGCCGTGCGGTTCCCTCCACTGCCCCCCCCATTTAATCAGTAACGCAGCGACGGCAGCTCCAAGCAGCCGCGTCCTTGCATTTTATGTCATCCTTATCTCGGGCCCCGATAACCATCTCTGCGTTTGTAAAGGTCCCACCCCCACTGTGTCTCTCCGGTAACCAAATGGGGGAAAATGGGGAGAAATGTCACCTTTTTGATAGCAAGAGTTCAGCCTGTGTTGGACACTGGGGAGAAAAATTCTCTGCCAAGGGGCAGAGGTGCACAGGAGTGGCATGGCGGGGGGCTGTGGGCAGCCGTGGGCAGTGCGGTGTGGGCAGGGTGGGGTGGGCAGGGTGGTGTGGGCAGCGTGCCGAGCCAACCCGCCTGAGCCCAGGTACAGGCAGGGACGGGTGCTGGGCATCCCTCTGCTTTGGGACATGCAGAAATACTGCAGGGCTTGTAAAGAAATGCAGCTGGTGAGTGAAAATGACTGAGTCCAGTCCAAAAATGGCTGTATTTTATATTTTTCCGAGGTAAGACATGATGCATTACCAGGCCCCTCTCTAGGGCACTCAGAGTCTCCTTACAAACAGATCACATATGATAGCACCCAGTTTCCCTACAGATTTCCACTATGGATCCCAAAGGCTAACGGTCCATTTCTCTCCATGCTGCCATCGCTATGCATCTCTGGAGCTCACGGTATTTTCCAAGCTGCTTTTCAGCACTAAGTGGGTATAAAATGAAGCTCCCCCCACCCCAGCTACCCCTGCCATTGTCAGCCTGGGGTGGAAAAGAAGAAAGGAAGGAAGAAGAAAAAGCAAGCCCTGGCGTGAGGTGCCTTTGTTCAGGGCAAGTTATGTGTGAAATCTTTTTGTCCTTCCTAAAGGAAGGCAAAAGTTGCAGTTGATTTGGGGAAAAAAGAGGCAAGTGCAGCCCTCTGGAGGCTTGCCACGGTGGGCAAGCGGAGAGGGGAGTGGGTGGGCAGACCTGGATGGGAGCCAGATGCTGCAGATGTGCTGGGGTCCCTTTCCTCCTTTTTCTTTTCTTTTCCCTTCCCCTTTCCCAGAAGAGCTGAGGTTGGAAGGTATCTCTGGAGACCAGGCACTCCAGCCCCTGCTCAAACTGTGTCACGCAAGTGTGAGCTGGTAGCAGGACATGCTTTTTTAGATACTCAACTCCATCCCCTCCTGCCGTTCCTAGGAGCTGCCAGTACCCTCTTACAGAATGGGAAATGTTACCTAAAAATTAAGATTAATCATACTTTGAATCTTAGCTCCATAGGTTTGCAGAGATCTTCTAACACGTTTCATAACTTAAATGAAATACAACTTTTTGTTGAACAAAAAATGAACTGCACTGTTTTACTTGATTGTGTATTGATCCCCTTTTCTTTCAGAAAAGCCAGCTGCATTCAGCTCTCTCAGCAGGCACCTAGCCCCCCTTTTTGTTAGCTGGGGTGGTACTTGGCTTTAGTGGGGTCTGTGCCGGTGGGCACGAGACAAAGTTCCCGGCTGCGGCAGAGTGACAGAAGCGCGGTGTCCCAGCAGCAGGGAGCAGAGCTGCCGTGTGCCGGCCGCAGCGGGGCTGCGGGCTGGCGCAGGGGGTGTGCGGGTGGACGGGGCATTTGGCAGTGCCTTCGGAGGGCTGGGCTGCACCCATCATTTCGATCCATTATGCTCTCTTTAAGTTGACAGAGGAAAGATGAGAAATTGATTTTTTTTTTCCTGACAAAATGATATTTTCAAAATTTAGGAGATAAGGCCTGACTTTGACCCTTCTTTTTTAAACCTGTGCCTGATTATTGTGTTCCATGATTTTGTTGTACGACACATGGTAGGGTCTAATTCTGGTGCCTTGCCAAATTGATGTCAAAATCTTCCCAATAATCAACCCACAAACGTATAAACATCAGCGCACGGCGCAGCTGTAACCAACACAGCGGGCGCGTCGTGGCGCGGCGCTGCTTGTCTGCCGGGTTGCCTGTGCTCTGCCCAGCCGGTGGGCCAGGGGGCCGCGACACGGTGGGGGCTGCGAAGGCCCCGCTGGGGACAGCGCGAGGGAGAGCTCTGCCCTTCTGCTCCCTGGGTGCCGCCTGCTTCGGCATCCTCCATGGCGCTGCCCGTGGCCCCCGCGCCCGCTAAACCTCTCTCCCTGAGCGATGGAGGGTGCTCGGGCGTCCTTTGGCACCCATGCGAAACAAACCCCTGCTGTCAGCCGTGTTGCAGGCAGCAGGCGCGGGCATGGCTGGCAGGAGCAGTGCTGGAGAGCTGGGGCGGCCAGTCGCTGCTTCCAGCCTAACGAGCTTTGGCTGCCCAGCGGGAAGCGGTGTTCCCTGCCTGCATGGCTGCCTTTGCCAGAGGCTTCCCCTCCGCTCTTGGGGGAGGGAGGAGGGAGGTTTCTTTGTTAGCTTTCCTCCTTCTCCCTGCCTGCAGCCAGGACTCCCCGTGCCACTGCCGAGCGCCCTGGCTTCCCCCGAAACAGGCAGCGGTGTGGTGCCCAGGGGCCGGCGGGACGGGATGGACCCGGAGGTTGACCTGGCCTGGCTGCATTCGCCCCAGGCTTCCTTGCTTCACATCCTTCTTTTTTGGCTCTTGCCCCCCCTGGGTATTTGAATTTTAATTCCTCTCCTCTTTTGTTCGCCAGGGGTTCAACTGTAGTTTCCTCCAGCACCCACACCTCCAGCATCACACTCGCAGAGACGGGTGAAGAGAAGGGCCTGGCCCTTCAGTGCTGCAGAACTGTCTGGCTGACCCAAACCGTCCATAAAAGGCTGAGTCCAGGGATTCACCTGCGCCCACAGCCCTGCACGCCCCACTCATGTTGGTGCTGGTTGTGGCACAGGCACAGGTGAACTTTCTCTTAACATAGCTAGCACAAGCTGGCCAGGGCCGGCACAGATAATTTTCACCTGCTTTAAACAAATATTGCAAGTGTTTTCTTTTGGTGTTTTGAAATTGCTGTCGCAAGTCCGTTCTTCTCTGCAGAGGGCAGAGGGTCCAGCTCCAGCCCCCTGTGACATCTTCCCAGTGACGGCAGCATGCCTGGACACGGGTCCAGGGGGGCTTAAACCTCTATTGGCCCCCAGTGTATCTGCTGCTCAGGGACTAAGTTTTGCTCATGAGAAGCAGAACCAACCTTCCTTGTGATTTTTCTCCTCCCAGGTAGGATTTCAGTTATTTAGAAGTAAAAGACAAGTTGGACAATGTGGTATTTTTTTCCCAGAGTTTTTCAGGGGGCAGTTTAGAGGGTAAAACAGGCCTGAGAAAGCTGAATCCAGCTTTATCAGTGCAAACTGGTAACAGGAAAAATGGCTCTGAGGCTACCTGGGGGAAGCAAGACACCGCCAGCACCCTCCAGCTCTGGCACTGAGGGGCAGAGGCTCTGGGGAGCCTTCCTTGGATTTATCAGTGGGAAGATGAAGGAAAGGATTTTTCGTCTCCCATCACTACACCAGAAATTGGGTTATGGGGCAATAAATCCCAGCCTGAGTGGTACCTGGGGGGCTGCCCTTGCTAGGGGTTCCCCGAGCATCTGCCAGCCCCGGTGCCCCCAGTCCCCGGGCGTCCTTGCCAGGCAGAAACAGCAGCTCTTTCGGGGATGGGGAGCGCAGTCCCCGTGGCACAGTATGGGAAATCAGGAGGTGCTGGGTGGAACTGGGACCGGGGCAGTGGGTGGCTGGTTGCTTGCTCAGGGGTTTCTGCTCCACACCTTTCATGGACAGCCCCAGCTTGGCACACCCTGGCCCCCACTGCGAGAGGGGCAGCGGGGCTGTCCTAGGGTGGCTGATGGCACACTTGGCTGGAGAGGGCTGTGGTTAAAGATTAAAACTGGATCCAGTTTGCAATATTTATCTTGGGAGCAGGAGGGCCCCAGCTTGTTTGGTTTGTAAATGGTGACGCTGGTGTGGAGAGACCCGGCAGGGCTGGCCCTCGCAGGGGCGTGGGGTCCCGGCGGTCCCCGCACAGCGAGCGGGGGATGCGGTGGCACTGGCAACGCGGGTGGGATGGGGACAAAACCCAAGGGAGGGGGCTCACATCAACGGGTGCACCCCGCAGTTAGGACGTGGCTGCTCCCCTCCCACGCTTTGCACAGTGTCCTGCCTCTCAAATGGAGACGGTGGCACCTGCCTCTCTCCCATGGTTGTTTCAAGGATAAATGTATTATATATATTAGACATTAGTGATGGGAAGCATGCAAGTAGTGTAGACAGATAATGCTTTTTCATTTATATTGCACTAAACGTTACCTACTAAAACATTTTTCAAAGATTAATAACTGGTTGCCCAAGCTATTAGCCCTACTCTAGAAGCATCCACCCAGAGGCACTGGGACAGTGAGCTATCCAGCTCATGCGAAAGTCTGGGGTTTAAAGACATTTTGGTGGCAAGAGTGCCTGATGTGCAGAAGAGTGACAAAGGTTATTCGGGATCTGCCTTGCATTTGTGCTCTGCAGGCCAGACAAACTTCTCCAGAGCAATTTGTGCATCAGAACAAATCAAGAACAAGCTGTCCCAGACGGAGATGTCCTGAGGTGGGTTTGAATACCAGCCACACTCAGAGAGCTGAAATGCTCCAAGAAACAGGGCTTTGGCCAGTGTGGGTGGGAGGTCTCAGTCAGCCCTGTCCACTCAAGTTTTACACCGACGTTACTCCTACCTTGGCAGTCAGCCGTTTTATTTAAAATCGGATTGAATCAAGTAGTATAGCATGTATTGTGGAATACTGACACTGCATTAATTGGGAGGGAACCAGATTATGTGACAGCTGATTTCTTGTTTTTGTACATATGATTTTACAAAGAGTTGCCAGAAACCACTTAGAGTTTTTAGATATTTTGGTTAGCACCTAAATTATCACTTTTTACATAATTTGGGGGTTTGGTATCCCCAAAATATCTCATAGTGACTGGCAATTATTTAGGTTTCAGTAGCGGTTAGAAGGAGAACCCACACAGCTCCCTCCTGACTGGTGTTTCCCGAAGAGCTCTGCTGCTGGGGCTTTGGTAAGTCTTAAAGAGGGATGGGAGGGAGCCAGGACACTCCTGCACTGCTCTCACAGGCACTGAAATAGGCAGTAAAGAGGAATTTGTAGGTACAGAGAGAATGTTCCTGTTACTGGACATCCTCTTAATTTTGTAAAGGCATAAAGAGATCCAATACCCACAAGCTGCCTGTAAGAAAAGACTAGAGATGGAAAGCACATTTTAATGGTGGGGAAATAACCACTATGAGAACTTAAAAATAAGGCAGCAGTTTCTGCAGCAGTGCAAGTCCTTCCATCAGTCAGTTTAAAACCTGAAAGTCCTTAAATCAATCAGCACTACCTTTCAGCTGCAGCACACGGGCATGGCAGCCGAGCTCCTGCGCAAGGTGCTCGGGGCTGTGCAGCACACCTCTGGCCAAGGGTCTGCTACGGCCCCTGCCAGCCTGAGAGAGTCTGTTGCTGTGAGTTCACCTGAACTTCCAAAAACCCATGGCAGAGTTCCTCACAGGAGCCGGTAAGGACACTGAGCAGTGTTGAAGCAAGCAGCAAGTCGCCTCTCGGCCCGGGAACTGGCCACGAGGCAGAAATAGAGCAGGAAGGATTGATCGGCTCTGACCCAGCAGGATGGCAGCTCCTGGGATCCAGACCCACCTGCATGGAGGCCAAGAGGATCACGGCTCAGGCTGCACTCAAATGGGTGAAAGTCTGCTGAAATAATACCCACTGACACAGGCGAAACCAGGAGAAGAGTGGCTGCTGACCCCCGGGGCTCGGGGCAGTCTCCAGCCCACCCGGAGAGCCGGCTGCACCCTCGGAAGGGTGCAGGAGCCGTCCCTGGCAGGGCTCCTCGGCATGGCCCGCTGCTGGCGCAGTTGGCTGCTCTTTGCCATGGTGCACGCCAGCCAGCCGGCTGGCTGATCCCTTCCACCGACATCCCCCGGCCCGAGAGCTCACCGGGGGCTGCCGCCTGCTGCAGGGTTTGGTGAGAAGGCATCAGGAGAGATGTGTGGTCCTCAAGGTCAAGGGCTGCTGTGCTATAGCATCCACTGGAGCTGGAGGTAAAACTCAGAGGCTAAAAGTGGGGCAATCTGTCCTTCTTACTAGTGTACTGTAGGCAATGGAAGTGGGTTATAAGATGTTCTTGGGAATGTAATTCACTTTAATTAACAAATACCCTGAGCCAAGCTGTGTACTGATTTACATGCTTTGTAACACCACATATTTCACAGGAGTGCAGATTTTGATCCATCACACTAAGCGTATTGCACTGCATAATGAAATATAGGGAGCAATAAACAAGACCTTTGGCAACTCTTGTGATGAAGTTTTCCAGTAAAACCTTTTGTTTAAGGCCAGATCCGCAGAAAAGCTGACACGCTGGTGTGCAGAACACAGGCCCTGGAGTCCACAGTTTAGCCCTCAAAATCCCTGCCTGTCTGCTGGGTGCTGCCCAGGGTGCCCCCTGCCCACGCTCATCGGTGCTCGCAGTGCCCACACGCAGACACCGGCAGGGTGGGGGCCCACGAAAAGCAGAAGAGGAGAAGTTGCTCAGCTTGTCTGGCAGCCACCTCCAGGCAGGGGGTCAAGGGCACAAGCCCACCCTGACCAGGTGCAGGGAGAGGACAGGACGAGTGCTGGGAGAGCCACTTAGTCACAAAACTCTCCAAAAAACCTCAGCACAAGCAAGCGGTGTGTAGTCAATGGCTAAGGACAAGTATAAAAGTGGAAACCCTATAACAAAGCCTGAGGCACAAGTGAAAGCCAGCTAGCAAGGGAGTTAAAAAGCACCAGTAAAACTTTCTGTGAGTTGTAATGGTGAGAAGGTGACCAAGGAGAGTTGTTCTGCTACTCTGCGGGGAGGGAAAGCTGTCAGTGGGGAGCGGAGGCTGTTATCCGTGCTGCACCGTCACGATGGGAGGAGGTGTTGGGAAGGGTTCTGCGGGGGCCTGTCCCTGCCAGCTACTATCTGATATTTTCATTAGCAGCTGGCATGGCGGGGTAGAGAGCGTGCTTATTAAACTAGTGGGCAGCACTCAGCTGGGAGGAGCTGCGAGCATGCTGGAGCTCGGGATGAGAGTTAGGAACGATCCTGTGATGTGCTATGGATGAGCATGAAGGTGTGCGGTTGGGGATAATTAACATCACAGCCAGGAATGGGCACCACTGCCTGGGTCTGCAGAAGAGAGGGCGGTCTGCCACAAGCCTGGCACGGGTCAGCCGGGCGAGGTGGTCAGGAGCAGGCAGGGAGCGGGAGATGCCCAGAGGCAATGCTGCTGTTCCCTGGACTGGCTCCTTCCCGGCAGGTTTTTGCCTGCTTGCTTGGCTGGGACGGTGTTTTTTGCTCTTTGCAAATGAAGCCAATGTGTTTGCAGCGTGGGCACTCACTGAACGTTACCATGGGCCACGGCCCTTTGCAGACAATCACACCACTGCTGTTTGTTGCGTGCTGGTCGCTGTCGCTCACCCAGTGCTAACCCATGCAGGTGTTTCTGTGGGCCAATTATTCCTGCATGGGAATTTTTGATGGGGCGTTTTTGGTGTTATTTAACATCTGTTTTCACTGGCATAAAATATGCCTCGGGCTTGCACAAGAGCCATGGAAACAGGGTAGCTAGGACTCCGTATACCAGCTTGAAGTGAAAAATATGTAAATCAAACTTTACTCTCTATTAATACTAGTACCTGGCCAGAGGCGCACGGGGCTGGACTCCCTGGGTAGCTCACCCCAAAGCGGGTGTCGGGAGTGGGGCACACGAAGGGCACCCGGGTGCCTGTGCCGCCCCACTGCACTGGCAGACCCCAGGGGAGGGGTTCGGCTGCAGGCAGCTGCCCGGGGACCCCTCAGAGCCAGCGAGATTTAATTGCACGGCGTGAGCCAGGTTTCCTCCTAATCTGGGGTGCAGGAAGTCTCTCTGCGATGGGGATCTCCGTTCCCTATGGGAATCCCACCCACAGAGCCCCCGAATGTGGGAACTTGTCTGAAAATGGGACGTTGCTCCCTTTTGACGTGTGCGGAATTGTGGATAGTTATTTCAGTTGGATTATTGTCGAGCCGGTAAGTGTGCTTGAATCTGCGAATAGTCTCTGTGTTTACACACTCAGGAGGAAAAAAAATCAGTTACAGTGGGAGAGACCATTAGCTGTTTGGGCTCGTTCGCAGGAAGGGTAATTTTCGCTCATCAGCATGGTGCCGAAGGAGGCGGGGGGGAACCCTGCCTGTTGGCCGGGCACGGCGGGGGATAACGGCAGCTGGTCCGCCTGCCCCGTCGTGGCTGCGGAGACGCGGTGCTGAGGCCGGGGACACGGGGAGCGAGCCAGCGAGCCTGGCCGGGTGGGCGGTGGGCTGTGCCTCGGGCAGCACCGGGGCCCTCCGTGGAAATCCGGATGCCAGGCACGGGGCTGAGCAAAGCAGATGCCGTGTCGACCGCGGGGCATCTGTCCTGGGAGGAACCAACGGCGGGGGCCTGGCCCAAAACCCTGCCCCTCACCACCCGCTCCTCATAGTCCGGCACCTAAAATAAAACTCGGGCTGCGTGCAGCCGTGCTCTCATTTTGCTAGGGTGGAGTATGCGTGGCATGCTTTCATACAGTTTGAGCATGTTTCCAATCCCACAGCGTATCCTTTAAAATATGGGAAGCTTTTTGATTAAAATGAAGATCTGGTGCTCGGCAGAGTGTGCCTACAGCGCGGAAACCTTCCCGGTGCAGGCCCCTCGTTGTTACTGACAGTAAGCAGTTCAGGAAATAGTAAGAAGGAAGAAGCAGACACAGCTGAGTTTTACAGGCTTTCAATGCACAATAAAACATTTTATTTAAAAACAATGCATTCAATATTGTGTTTTGGCACATGAGTCAATGTTGCAGGCACATTCACACCAAAGAATCACATTGCTGAGAGATCCCAAATGAATCATCGCGTTGTTCTCCACAAACGATGCTCACGACGAGGATGCGGTACTCTGTCACGAGAAGCGCCAGGGCCTTGCTCACCAGCGTGCCCGCGTGTTCACAGGCACGATGCGCTGTGCAAGCCACGCTCGGGCCGGGGGGCTGGCACCACATCTGGCATGAAACACATCATCAGCCTGCGGACCTGATCCTGGCCCCACTGACACCACAGAGGCAGCCAGGCTGAACGCCAGCTTTGCTTGCAATGTATTTCACACCATGTGCAGCTTTGCCGTTCACCTGAGACTGTGCCCTGGCCCTTTAAGAACATTAGCCATTTAAAAATAAATAATGCTTTTAGTATGGGCATTAAATAATGAATCCTTTATTACAATTATGGCATTTTTTTTCTTTTTTTTAAAATATTTATCTTTTATTATTGAAAACAACTCCATCAGGCATTGAACTGTATAGCCATTAGAATAAAGACACATTCATTTACAGAAAACCTGCTTTTTTCTAAACGATCTGTTTTTTGCAACCTCCATTCACAGTTAGTTTTATTTCACAAACGCTTGCTTTTTGGTATACTCCACAATTAAAACCGGTAGCCAAAATGACTTTGTTTTAATGTATCTTGCTACCATTCACTGAAAAGATGCAAGCAATGAAAATACAAACCCAAGCTGTATAAAAGAAGAGAAGGTAACACACGGATTTCCACTCCTATGTACACCCCCTCTTCACATCCCCTGCCTGGCGGCCTGATCCCCCCCCGACCGCAGCACCCAGCCCCGCACAGCGCCTGCCCCGAGCTCCCACTGACGGTCCCTGCTGCGGGTGCGGGTCCTCAGCACCTATCCCATCATCGTCAGAGGGGCTGGAGCAGGATGCGGCCACCGCTCGCCTCCGGCTGCCAGCAGCACCTGGGTCGCTGTCCTGGCAGCCCAGGGCCGAGTGGGGTCTGTGTCCCGCCAGACCCTTCCCTTGGAGCTAGTCAGAAGGACTTCTCTTGATTTTGTAAATGAAAATGTTTTGTACTTACAAATATTGATCACACTGCATTACGCATACTTGCAGTTAGCTATATTTGCTTGTCTAGACATTCAGTAACGATAGTGAGTATTTTCCCTGAACCATCAGGAATTCATTTAGGTAGACAGAGGCAGGAAGATTTTGGGCCGAACAGAAGGGAAGGAAGAGTCTAGCCAAGGTGACACGGAATCCAGGTGCCATTTACTGTCCTGAGCAGGAGGGTGGGAGCTGG
Organism: Haliaeetus leucocephalus; assembly: GCF_000737465.1. Classification (NCBI taxonomy): domain Eukaryota; kingdom Metazoa; phylum Chordata; class Aves; order Accipitriformes; family Accipitridae; genus Haliaeetus; species Haliaeetus leucocephalus. Next base: position 4,438,910 of record NW_010973302.1, on the reverse strand, counting down.
CATCTCCCTGCCCCGGGGAGCTGCATGCGCCGTTGGGAGCCGCTTGCTTATTTAATGGAAAAGCGTTTTCTGCTGGAAAGAGGCAGATCCAGGGAGCCTGTCCTCCTCAGCTGCTGTCTTCTCAGCACCCTCCAGTCCTCGCCTCTCTGTCAGACCCCCCCCCCCAATCTATCACCTTCCTCCCGCAGTCCAGCAGCCCACCACGAGCGGCCAAGCCTGGACCTTCTCCGAGGGCACCTCGGAGCTGAGGGACGCCAACCAGCGCCGAGGGCTCCTCCCCGCCACCCAGCACTGACTTCCACCAGCAAAAAGGGAGACCTCATTTTCTACAAAACCAGAATTATGTGTGCCATAAGTCTGGCACAGTGAGAAAAGGACGCCAAGCCCAGACCTGTCAGTACAAACACTGGGGGGGGGTGTGTGTGTGTCACCCTACTTTGCCGCTCTGGGATGCACAGTGACCCTGAAAATTGGGGTTTGGGAAAGAGCCCAGTCTGACTGCAAGGTATCACCAGGGTCTTTCCCTGCCTGGGGGAGCAGAGCCCACCCTGGGCCGCTGCTGGTCTCACCAGTGGGCACAAGCTGCCCTTCCCCTCTGGTCTTGCTATAAAAGCAGAATTCAAAGAGCATCTAAGAAAACAGGCAAAAACAAAAGATGCACATTTTGAGACGGTTTTCCATATTGCAAGAGCTTGGACAAAAAATATTGATACTAAGAAGCAATTTACTTTGGGCTGTATTGTGCCATTGATTTTGGGGCAGAACTCCCCATTAAAATCAATGATTCTGAAATGTTCAATGTGGTTCTGAAAAATCGATGGGGAGTTTTGCTTAAAAATCAATGATATAATATGGCGGTCTGTCAATAATTTTTCTGTATTCCCATTTCCGAATATTTGCAGTTGTTTTCATGCTTCCTTCTCTGCAGTTGGTGCCTCTTTGTGCCTCTGGAAAGTTCCAGCTGTGCTGCCAGGGCCGTCCCCCAGGACCGACGGGGGGTCCCGTCCCTCTGTGTGGGTGGGAGGGGGCTGCAGAGAGCCAGGGGTCCCCCCCCAGAGACCCCCCCAGCAGGATCTGCTGCCTTCAGTCATAATGGGACCCCACTGCAAGTGGGATGAACCTGAGACTCTTTGCTTAAATAAAGCAAGATCAAATTAAGGTACTGTGCATTAAAACACCTTTCCATCACCATCCTCTCCACAATCTGGAGGCACGTGTGGCGCTGCATCCCTGGTGCTCTGCGGGCTGGGGGTGAGCAGGGCATCGCAGACCTCCCGAGCACAGCCGGGGGTGCAAGTTGTGGGGAGAACAGAAATTCCAGCTGTGGGCAGTTTTCCCAAGTTTACTGTGATTAAGAAGGAAAATCAAATTTAAAAATATAAATTACGAAAAATGAAAAAAATGAAAAAAACTACCTCGGCGCAATTTAGGTTTTTGGTTTCAACGTCTAATTTTTACATTTTGTCTTCTCTCCCGGGTGCTCTAAAGCAGGAGAGAAGATGGGCACTGCTCAGGAATGACCAACCGAGGCCCTCGGGCATGCCAGAACCGACACCTTCTCCTCCCGCACGGGCTCTCGGGGAGAGGGAGGACACTGCAGCTCTGTCCGAACCAGCTCCACACATGCTTTGCCGCTCAGGTGCGGCAGCCACGCAAGCCCTTGCAGCGCCTTCAGTACAGGGAAACCCACTTCTGCCACCAGCCCTCTCTGGGGATGCTGGGGACAGGGTTGGGTCTGAGCAAGTAGCCCATCCCATACGGCTTCCCAGCATCTCACAGTGCACCCGCAGCCAGTTTGACTCTGAAGACCTTCCCATCCCGGTTTCACTATGCAGTTACATGGCACGTGCATCTGTTTCTGCACTGGATGTGCTAATGTCCCATGCTCTCGCCAGCATCCGTGCCCTGCCAGCGGTCCCGCTGCCGTCAGGGGAGGAGGTGAGCAGAGCTGCCGGGGGAGATGTGCATGAACCATCTCGCCCCAGGCTGAGCATCCCCATTGCAAAAAGGGCCTCCTGGAGATGCACGGATGGAAATACGTTATGTTCAGGCTAATGAATGTTTACTTGCGACTACATCTAATTTAAAGTAGTTATGTCCTGTAAACGCCGTGCAGCAGCCAAGCAGGATCTGCCAGTGCAATTTCCCGTTGGGAGCCAGCAGCCGAAAACTGTATAGAGCACACTGGCCTCTGCTTTCATGCCAACAGAATAATAATAGTTCACATTTCTTTAATTTGCTAATTAAAAATGATGGCTCCCTACATGAAATTGATAAAATGCCTCTTAATTAAAATATCTGGCACCAACCACAAGCCAACAGGCGTGACTCAGGGTTCAGGGTGGCCCTTGTCCCCCAGTGGGCTCTTTGCCCAGCTGGCTACTGGCCGCTGAGCACACCTTCACCATGCGCCTCGGTGACCTGCAAAGTGATGCGCCTGCCTTAGCGAATGTGAGTCTGCTGTACAGCTCAGTAGGAAATGATATCGGAAATGATTCGTTACTGTACTTCATTAACAACTAGTTCAGAACTCTTCCTTTCCTGCGCAACTTCTCTTTTTCTGTTTTTGGGCAAAACCAATCTGTGTGCTCCAGTACTTAGAGAAGGGTTCCTGCAGGACTCTGTCAGGACTGGTGCTGCCTGGCCACTCCCGGCCCCACAGGTCCCCGCTACCCGCTCGGACACGTGATCCAGGCATCCAGAGGATGCGATCCTGCAACCCTCACCGACAGGGCCCACGGGGGTCGGGGGCACTCGGTCCTTCCCCCTTCTGCAGGGGTCTGCGCCCAGCACAGCCAAACCCCGCTCCCTGGCCAGGACCCTCGCGCGTGACTACGACACAAATAATATGTGATAATATCAAGAACGACTCGTATGGCACCATACGGCATAAGACACCACCACCACTGCACAACTATGTCTTCATAATAACAGTTGCTAGAGGTCGTACTCTGCTGTAGGAACGGTGATGAGCGCAGGACCGACACGACAGCACGGGGAGCCGGAGCCGCCAGGAACGCTGAGCCAGGTTTGGCAGCTGGGGAGGGAAGCGCCGCGGTTCCCTGCGGGAGCAGATCTGTGCACGCTGCGGCACGGGGGAGACCCAAGCCCCCCCGCAGCATGCCCCAGCCCTGAACAGCCTTTGAAAAAGCAAAAGCCAGAAAATGTGGGATAATGAAAATGGTGAAGAAAGCCGCCAGCTCCTTCTCTACCCGGGGCGTGGGGGAGAGGGGGGACCCAGCTTCGGGGGCCAGGGGAGCTGCGGTGCCATAGCGGGGCAGCGGCGGGCACCGGGAGATGCTCCGGGCTGCTCAGGTTTGGTGCTGTACTCGAGATCTCCTTCCTCACCTCCTACGTCTGCTTGTAGGTAAAGAGGCTGAGAAAAATTAAAATGTGCCATTTTAAAGTATGGTTTTAAATTGGATTTTGCATCTTCTTTCAGTGTATAGTCAGTTTCCAGTGTCATACAGAACAGTAGAAAAATGTTAAAATACTTGTAAGTATACTTGTTGTACTAAGAAACCCACTTATTTTACAGGCTCCTTTATCCTGAGACATAATGGCCAACATTTTCAAATCCTAAGTGACCCTAAGGTTTGTCCTCTCCACAAACAGCCTGATTTTCAGCAGTACTGAGGAAGCCATGTCTTCCTTTGGCTGCCTTGGGTGGCTGTTGGTGAGCGGAAAATGAGGCCACTAATTCACCTGTCTGACCATGGATTTAGAGATGTAAACGGGGAAATCTGGTAACTGTAGTTCCTCTTCCCTGCGCTCCTGCCGAGCTCACTTCCCTTTAAAAACCATTTCTAAAAATCCCGGCGCCCAGGCTGCCGTTACCACCCGGCCAGTCGGTCCCTGCCCAGCCAGCCCCGCTTGCCTGTCTGCCCCGTCGCCATCAATTGGGCTAATGAAGAGGGCTATGACCACTCCCCACAGACCCGGCATCGCTGGGCAATATGCGAGGGGAAACATGGGGTCCCACCTGGCAGAGCTCACCGGGGCGGCCGCGGCGCCTGGCCGGCTCCGTGCCCCACAGCGCCGTGGGGTGCAGCCCGCGGCGGGACCGTGCACACAGGGAGAGGGGAAAACGGGGAGCGCCGGTGGTCTCGGCGGGTGCAAAGGGACGGGCAGGAGCCCCCGTGCTCCCCACTCGGGGGGATCGTCCTCCCAAAGGACCCCCCCGTCGTCGGAGGGTGCGGAGAGCAGGCACAGGGGGAAGGGTGCCTGCGCCGGGCTTTGGGGCTCTTCTCACCCAACACATCTCCAGAGAAGCCTAATGCTCTTTATTGTGGTGCTTTCACTTTAAAATCAAATAGTATCACACGGATGGGAATGACCATGTTTCAGCCTGTCTAATTTGGACCAGGATTTGGCCCGAATTGAATTAAAACGCTGAAGTTTTCTGAGAGCGATATAAATGCCTAGCTAAGGTATGAGCCATATTGTGACCTCCTTCTTCACATTATTCTTTAAAAAATGTAAAATTCAGTAAATATGAAAATATGCAAGCGGTGGAAATCAGGATCCACACTGAAGAACTTGCAAGTGACGATGAACTGGAATTCAGAGTGGCTTTCTCGATCGGCCACGGCAATATATGTACGCTCAGCTATTGATAGCAACATATACAAAAGAAGCAAAACCTTTTAAAATTAGCATTTCTAGTTCTAATCGGGAAGGAACAATAAAATTAAGAGATTTAGGGCATTTAGTGGAATGCTAAAATACGAAAATATCTTAAAACATACTTAGCGGCATATCTATAAATGCAAAATATTTCAAATTTGCTGCTGCATGAACAGCATCCACAGAATTTGATAAATGCTTCTGCACTGCTAAATATGCTTAAACCCTTTGATGAGGGTGACTAAAAAGCATCTTTATATTATGGAAAATATTTTAGGGTGGGTTTTTTTTTTTTTTAGAATTATATCTGAAGAATGTTTAATTCGGTTTTGGGCACTTTTTAGACAATCATTTGGCACTTCATGATTTAGGTTCTTAGGCACAATGCGACAAGGTGAGTTTGGCCAGTCCTTCACCGTGCATCCTGTAGAGCAGCTGGAACTCTGCAGGCAGCTGGTGGGACTCCTGCCACTTGGTGGTGAACTTTGTTCCCTTCTTATCATAGTAGTGGTATGGGAGGTCCTCCCTCGTGTTGGGGTCGAACCCAAAGGGCCAGAATCCGTACAAGTGGATCTCTTCACATATGGCAGAAGCAAGGGTATACATGAGAATACCTGTGCTCAGCCGCTTGGGTGACAAGTGTTTGTTCTTCCAGTATCTGTGAAAAAAATAAAGGCGTGTTAGTCTGGGGTGCAAGTAATGCCACAGGCTTGCTGTAAGAAAAAAAAGTTACCGCCTGGAGAACATCGGTGCTGCCAGCTGATAGCCTGGAGAAAGCAAAGACCGCTCTTCAGGTCAGTCTGTAATGACCGGGAATGCAGAACAACCTCAGCAGCACCCTGACCGATAGTCTCTTGTGGTCTCCTTCTGAATGTTTTTGTTTTTTAACCAGGAGAGGTAGTGCCTTATCCAGAAAAGTACAATTCCCTGGCTCCTGCTCACACGTGCATTTGTTAAAGAGGTAGCAACGTTATCCTCCTTTGATTTACTACAGTTTTCCTTGGACCACCCTGCAGCTGTCTGTTAGCATCCCTCTTCGCTAGCTGAGAAGAGCAAGCTCTTCCATAAGCGGTGCTTTGCTTACGCAGGATCTCACTCGGCTCCCCGTGCTCCTCCTGGCTCTGCGGGAGCAGCGGCGGGAGCAGAGCCCACTGATGGACCGTGCCCCGGTGCAAACAACCAACCCACCTCTGCTGTGCCAGGTATACATCTGTACAGAAATAACTGCAGTACTCCCTAAAGCAATAACAAAACTGCATTTGCTCTTAAAACAAGTGGTATTGGGTCCTGGCTTGCTAGAGAGTGCCTACCAGATCAGGCACGAATAGGAAAACAAAGAGAGTTGTATTTGTACAGAGAGAGAGATATGTATTTTGATACATTAAATGCAAGGCAGAAACACACACCTGTTAACATGCTGCATTATATTTCCTGGCCAAGCCAACTGGACCTTTAGTTGCCCTCTATGCTCAACAAAGAAGTCAACCAGTGTTCTTGTGACCGTTGCTGACGTGTGGAAGAAAAAAGCGGGGATCCAGAGAATGGCCCCATCAAGCTTTTTCAAACTCAAAAAGAAGTTGTTGCGATCCTGAATGGTCAAAAGATTGTTGTAATACTTTTCCAGGATGCTGGGGTTGAAGGTCGTAAGATTGGTTTTCCTTCCGACATCTTTTTGGAAAGCCTCAGTTGGAGCAAAATTGCAACGAAAAACAAAATCAGATTTATCTATTTCTTGCCCGCACTGACTCCCGGTCAGGATCCCACTATTTCCAACCACGGCACAAATGTTGTAATGCTTGTTCAGGATCGGCGACACGTCAGGAAGCAGTGATCTGAAGTTATTGCTGATAGAGAAAACATACTTATGGCTGGAATAATCATAATGCATCAGCTGTCCAATCCGAACGCTATTCTTGGTCAAAGAAAAATTTTTTATTACGTCGACATGCTGAAGGATTTCTTGCCTAAAATAAAACAGAAAAAGAAAAGAAAACATGGAATTGTATTTCCCCTCTTTCTGCAGTGAAGAGATTTTCTTTCCAGCTAGACTTAAATTTTTCTTTTTTTATTATAGTAGTTTTCTGAGCAATGTGGTGCAATGACTTTTCAATTAACATAAACAGATAGGAATTATGGAGCTGGCTCCTCACCTAGAGCTCTGCTTGGCTTTACTGGGCGGTCCTGACTGACGCCAGCTAAGGACGTATCTGTGTCTCTTTGAATGGTGTCAGGACTAAAACACTGGATTCACTGTGTTAAGTCTGAGGCGTGCCGCTAACAGTACCCCCACCCCCCTGCCACCTCGCTGCGGGGTGCTGCACAACACGGTTCTGCTTGTGCTGCTATACAGGCCTGGTGGGTGGGTTTTCTGCTGGCACTCTCTGCATGCATTTCGCTCTTGGAACTGGGCCGCAGATCTTTGGTAACGATGGGTACCATGTTTGCCACGAGGTACGTGAAGCAAAACCAAGTGGTCCAGGATATTCAGTTGAATTAACAGGAGCTAATTTTTAAATACATGTACTTTTTTGTGTTCTCATTAAGAAGCGTTGAATCACAAAAACAAGTGACAATCGCTGTCTCCATTTATGTAAATATAATTCCTTAATGTCTTATTTGGGCAAGCACACTGGCATTTTTACAAGGGTTATTAGGGATACTTAAAAAACAAACAAACCCAACCCTGCTCAGGAATTTCCCTAGCAGGGCATAAAATTAGAAAACCAATACCACTTTATTTGCTCATGTTTATGGAAAACAATCTTTCTTCCAGCTTGCATCCTTGAATGTCTAAGCATTAATGGAGTCCCACTGGGTGCCCTAATTATGGGTTATGGCTAACGGACAAGTGCAAAGGCAGATCCTGTGGCATCAGCTAAAATCATCAGAGGGGTGGCACAGAGATAGACTTATGAAGGATGAGCTGGTGGTGCCAGGAATGAGGCAAAACCAAGGGGTGGCCACTGTCACACCAGCCTGGGAGGTCCCGGGGAAAGGATGGGGCAGGCAATGTGCCGTCTCCTCTCTGTGGTCCACGGCTCCTTAGGGGCAGTGGGCAGCACTTGTCGGCACTAGAAGGGCATTACTCATCCTGCTGTGCTGAGGAGTGACCACGAGGGAGGAGAGAAGGCCAAGCCCTGCCCGCTAGCCCCGAGGGGTGCAGCAGCCCCATCCTGACTCTGCCGGCCGCAGGGCCAAGGGGCCTGGGTTCCTGTTTCTCAGGTGCGATATGTGAGCTGAGTCACAAGGTGGTCTCTAAAACAGCAGGCATTTGTCAGGACAAAATTACAGTCCAAGATGGTAGTAGCTATCTTAAATGGCTAAATGTTTTTATTTTCTTTTATGGAAAATTTTTATTTTTATATATATATATATATAAAAAAGTAAATATATATATAAAGTGTGTAAAGTATATATTTACTGATATATATATATATATATATATACACACACACACATATATATATCAGTAAAGCCAATAAATAAAAGAGGCTGGCGAGACACCACCAATTTCACATCACAGTGAGGAAACTGAAAGCGCATTTAACTTCCCATTAAGTACAGACCAGCTCTGGGGAAGCTGAAGGAACCGAGAAACCCTTTCCATTGCCATACAGCAGGAAAGTCAGTGCAACCTGCAGGCAGAAGGCGGTGCGCGAGGTGGGTGTCTCTAAGGGTGTCTCCAGTGGATCCGGGCTGGAAGGGCCCCATCGGAACCCCTCGCTCTGCCCGCCCCCTCGGCCGGAGCAGTGCTGGAAGGCAGAGCAGCACTGCACTTGCTCAGAGCTGCCGTTAGCTGGGAAGTTTCACTGGGCATGTTTTGGCCTCCATAAACACGGCATTTCATGGCTGTTACAGCCCGATTTGTTTCAAGTTTTAAAACCCCAGCCATTTATCTTGAAGCAATGACAATTTCACTTGCACCCCGGGAAACTGGGTCACGTTCTGTTTGGTGAAATAATGCGCATTGCAGCCTCGTGTCCTGCTCTGAAATAATCAATTCTTCCGAGATAGCTGTGACCATCCGGGGAAACGCTCCGATACAGCCTTTGTCCCTCACCGCCGGCAAATTACTCAGCACTCAGAGTATTTAGCCATCCCTGATTGTGTTTCCTTAAATCCTGGGGGGAAGGGGACAACCCCAGGGCCGGTGGGAAGGGGCCGCGGGGCCGCAGGCTCACCTCTGATGAGCGAACGCGGTCCGGTTGAAGGCCCACTTGGAGGGCTTCTCCTGCAGCTCCTGGGTCAGGGAGTTCGTGATGGGGACGAAGGAAGGGTCCAGGAACTTCAGCGCGAACTGGGACCTGGAAACGAGCGCAGGGACCCCACGCAGGCACACACAGACCCGCAGGGGCCCCACGCAGGCACACACAGACCCGCAGCCCGTTACCGGCCCTGCCCGACCCGCCGCCCGCCTCGGCAGGCATCAGCACCGCGGACAGCGCCGGCCGCG
>NW_010973302.1:4224690-4429624 GCF_000737465.1 Haliaeetus leucocephalus | reverse complement strand
CGGCAGCCCCAGGTGCCCTCCGCCACCGCCCCGGCGTGTCCTCCCCAGCAGTGCATCCCAAGCGTGCCCACCCCGACATCCCCGGGGTGCCCCCGACAACCCTGGGGTGCCCAGAGCACCCTGCCCACCGCCTTGGCGTGCCCTGCCGTCACCTCCCAAAAGACCGGGGGTCACCCAGCCTGGCAGCCGCGGCCTCCCCCCGACAGGCCCAGGGCCACAGTGACCCCCCGAGCCCCTTGGGTGCATGTGGGGGCTGAGCACGGCTGCAAGCCACGGGGAGCCCTGGCTGCTCGGGACCCTCTGCCTTCGCTGGGGGACCAGTGTCCGGGTGGGTGCACAACGTCCCCCTGCTCCCCAGCACCGGGCCGCCGGGCCCCGGCGTTTCCCTGTAACGCTATAGATCACCGTATGGCACCTGCAGCGCTGCGGGAGCCTACGCCGCAGCCTGCACCTGGGCAATGCAAAACCCATTGCTGGCTCAGAAGACCCCTCATTCTTTAAAAGCCTGGTGTTTAGGGCACGCTACCACCTCGAAGAACCCTACCGGTAATTAAACTGCCCCGTAAATCACACAGCAAATTTCACGTGAACTCCAAGAGAGCCTGACTTCTGTAACCTGAGGAATGTCTCTTACAACCATGACTTCTGCATACTGCAGTACTTTCAGTGTTTCTTCAAGCTATGTTTTTTTTTCCTTATAAAACTCGCCCCCATAGACAGCTCTGCCTCTGAGCCCTGAGTTCACAGAAGTGCCTTATAAATAATAAATACTGTCTTTGTAGCACCATCCTTGCTCTGGGCTATATCCTACAAGCTCTCCATGCACGAAGCTCTCTTTGAAGAGGAGGAACATGAGGAGCTTGCAGGCTTGGGTTTTACGTCACAGCATGGTTCTTCAGCCTTCAGTGGGAGTTCAGCCTGAGTATGGCCCGGAGGTCTATATCCCAGTCCTGTGGGATGCCTGTGGCTTTGGTGGAGAGAGAAAAGAATGGGAATGTAGGAAATGTAGGAAATAACAGTGTTTTAATATCGGAGATAGGTTTTTTATGTGACTCTTCACGTGGCTTCTGTTGTCGTCTACCCAGTGCATGGTGTTCTCAGTTTCAACATGTCCACCCAGGCGTCCCAGGATACACCATCCACAACTTTTCATCTTTAGATATTTTGGAAATAAATTCTATAATACTTAACGTCATCTTGCGTAGTTTCTGACCATGCGTCCTGGGGCTGGGTATAAGCCCCAGAGTAAGGCAGTACAGCCCTGGTGTCATATACCTTTCCACTTTTCTAGCACTCCTCAGGCAGAGGAAGAACTCCCAGCCCTCGGGTTTTGTACAAAACTCCCAACTGCCTCCATGAAAGTTAATGAGCAAGAGCAGAGTATTTATTGCCAACAGGCTGCTGGACAAGTGGGGCTTTCCCCCTTCTGCAGCTGGCCCTGCGATGCCCTGGAGCATGCTAAATGTGTCACCTGGCAGTTGGGCACAAGCTGTGAGTGGATCAGAGGGTTTTTATCACGAGTGGGTGAGCAGCATGGGAAGGCTACGCACCATCCTGGTGGCCCAGGCAAAGCCCCTGGCAGCAGAGGCAGATGAATCCTGTCGGGAAACACTGCCTAGGCTGGGCTTTGATGCTCGGAGAGGGATGTGTTGGCAATGGCAGGACAGTGGGAGGAGCAGCAGGGCTCCTGTGTCACTGCTGTTGGGGACAGCTCAGCCAGAACAGCGTGGAGCTGGAGGAAGGAGGTCGATGGCACGCCAGCTCTGGGTTTTGGATCCATTTTGCCCCCCGATCCTGCCCAATCTCTGTGCAAATGAGATCTGAGAGGACATTGGAAAGGTGCTTTGGCAAGAAGTGTTTAAAAATCCCTGCCGTGTACCGCAGCCGCTCTCCTTTTGACCCTGTTGTGAGCCCCAGCCCCGGCAGCACCGTCCCCGGAGCCTGCGCACGCCAACAAGTTGCAGTGGAAACAAAGGCAGTTCTTGCTTCAGATTCTTCAGAGATAGCAATATGTCAGGAGCCCCTGGAGAGGCTGAAAGTAAATGAATCAGTGCTAGAAAGTGAAGGATATCATCCGCGCTGAATGGTGAAAAGGAGTCCTGAACAGTATCTTCATTGATTTTCCTGTAATTGACACAGAAGCTCGGCTCGCCGGAGGCTGCGGGCGAGAGGAGTGGGGAGGCCCAGGTACAGAGCTCCCTGCCCCGGATCCTGGGAACATTTCTCCTCAATTAGGTGGCTTATTTTTTGTCTGAAGCTTTGAAGGAGGCGGTGGGTTGGTGAGCCAGTATTTTCACTATTCACAGGGTGTTTTGCAAGCTGCAGTGAAGACAAGGAGCAGAGAAGGATGTGTCCCATGCCTACACGCTGCCAGGGGCTTCCCACCGCCCCTGCAATAGTGCTGAAAGCCCTGGCGTGCAGGTTACACCGTGTCCTTGGCTGGTGACGAATACCCGTCCCTAATGAGCGTGTTTGCTAGAAAATGCAACAGCGGCACACAGTAGGAAATCTGTAGGAATTACTGTTTAGATTAGATTTGAGGCTCTCAAAGGAGGAATGTGCCGTCGGTATAAGACCTCTCTGCCTGCAGCTGCTGCAGTGCCCCAGCGTAGGCAGTGGGACAGACCCCGAAACCCGGGCGCTTGATGGACACCCTGCCCCACCGGCCAGCACCCGGCAGGGCATTTCTGAAAGGAGATGTCACCGCCGGCCCAGAGCGACTCACGGTAAGGGGTGAGCACTCTTTCCAGCGTCTCTGACACCCTCCAAATGCTTGGCCCCGACGAGGAGGTGCTGGATTTCCCCGCAGCTGATGTGTGCCTGGAAAGCGCTGGGTGGAGTATTCCTCCAGACCTCTTTCAAGTCATGAAAATATCAGATCTGCTGCAGCAAAACACAGCCCGGCCACGACTTCCCTCCCTGTGCCCAAAGGAGGAGAGCGGTCCGGGGGCTGGCGTGGGCAGGGCAGGCAGGGCTGGCACCGCCGGCACAGCCCGGAGGCTGCCGGGGCTGCTTGTTGTAATGAGACACGGAGCCTTCGGTGGGTGCAGAGGGCAGGGGATGGGAGAGGGAAAGGGTCTGGCTGTGACCGCGAGCGGCGTTAGCATCGCGTCCAGGGCAGCTGGGCAGGGCAGGAGGACCAGCCCCGAGGCCCTCACCGGCCATCAGCCTGTTGCCAATAAAAAACCCAACATCCAGCAGACGCATCTGATGGGATTATTACTGATGCTAGAAAAGACTGAAGAAGAGAAGAAATGTGTTTGAAACAGAGATGAGGATTCGACCAGCCGGAGCAGAGGAGAGACGGCATTTCAGCAGAAGAGAAGCGCAGCTGCACCACATAAAAGAAACCGGGGGCATCGATTCATTTTCAATCCCGACGGAGGAAACACCCGTTGGGTTGGCTGTGCACTTAGGAAAGGTTCCCACTTTGTGACTTATTCATGGAAAAGGGACATGGTCTTTTTAACTCTACAGGAAAGTTGTGCTTTGAAGATTTGCCCCCACTGAAATCAACCTTTTCCGGGCTATCTTTGTGGTTTCCCTCCCTTCTTTGAAGCTGGCGTTTAGGGCCTCCAAGCATAAGGGGGTCTCGGTCTGACTGACTGCACCCAAAATAGTTTTAAAGTCTCTTTAAAACCAGGTGCTTCTCAGCCTGCTAAGGTGTGAAGATCTATGAATTTATTACCAGGAGCATTCTCCCTCCTCAGCTGCGTTTAGCAGCCAAGGCTGCTGGTTTGCAGCATCTCCACTTGTACTGAAAATGCGTTCCCTGGGGAAGGCGGTGAGGAGCGAGCCACCTGCAGCTCCCGTCACGCTGCTGTGCTAACAAACCACCCTCTCCCCAACTCTTAAAGCAGTTGCAGCAGCCAAGAGGGGCAGGAGCCAGCTGCAAACAGAGCGGCACAGGGAACAGCACTGCCGTGGGTGCGTGGGTACCCAGGCGGGACCCAGGCGGGACCCCGGCCATACCCCGGTGGGACCCCGGCCGCCTCAGCACCAAGCCCCTGCAGTTTCCCTGAGTCACTCCCCTGAACGAAGGCTCCAAGGTTTCTGCTGATGCAGCGCCGGGCTAGCTAAATGCTTTGTTGAACGCCTGCCCGAGTGTGCCTAAGTGCTTTCAGCCTGGGTGGCTGCTGAATTGGGTTTCCTGGGACAATTATTTTGAACATAAGTATCCAAAGTCTACTCGAGTCCTTTTCTAAGTGCTTAAGTTATTTTGTTTTAAAAATCTGGCACTGCATCTTTATACCTGTGGTCAGATCAGTCCCAGATATGTATTTATTTTAATTATATTTGCAAAAACGCTTGCTGGACATAAAGGGCATGCCTCTTGTTCTGACGTTACTACATTTCAGCCTTTGAGCCCTCGCTTTTCTGGCAGCCCCAGGAGCCCACTGCCCATCCCCACAAGTCCCCACAGCCCCACAAGGCTGGCCCATGCGTTGCTCGTGTCCCACCAGGAACATGTGGGGATTCAGCCCCAAGCCTCAGAGGGAAACAACGTCAAAACCCAGGAATGATCCTGGGGTTCCAACGGGGAGGGAGTGGTGTGCACGTAGTTACGTCCTCCACTCACTGCTGCTATAAATGCAAGGCAAGGGTGAGTTAAGCGGGGCTTTGCAAGCCTGGCAGGTGAAAGCTAGGCAGAAGTGACAGCCCTGCAACGGGGGGAAGCTCATGCACACGCAGGGGATGGGAACAGAAAGGTGCAGGTGTTTGCACCAGCGTGGTGGGTTCCATCTCTTCATCCCCACCTCTGGCTTTAAAACAAGGCACACCACTGGAGAGCTGCTCGGCGGTGCAGGCAGGCAGGCAGGCTGCCTTTGACCAGACGGCAGCTGCCTGTGGTAGCCAAAGGAGGTTCCTGGCGACTCAGGGGAACACAGAGACAACTGCCCCGGGTCTGGGGAGATGGCCGGCTCCCAGATTATTATTCACGCTTCATCTAGTTAAACCGCCAGGAATTTGCTAAAGGCTTCAGGATTTAAGCTAGTCATCTCTTTTAATAGTTTACTATGTCTTAAAAAGATCCCACCAGCTGGTTTGTGGCACTACATTAGAAGTTTCCCATGCTCATTACTGCACCTCCCTCCCAAAGCAAACCAGAAAGATCCCAGAGTGAAGAGCATGAGTGGTCCCACGCCGCAGGCTCCTCTCTGGAGCGGAGCAAGAGGCAGTGAGCCCAGCTGTGCCCCCAGGCCCGCTCTGCTGCTTACTGCAGCGATGCACAGCACCGCGGCGATGCGCGGCACTGCAGCAATGCATAGCACTGCAGTAATGCATAGCACCGCAGTAATGCTTTGCACTGCAGCGATGCACGGCACCGCGGCGATGCGCAGCACCGCAGCAATGCGTAGCACTGCAGTAATGCTTTGCACTACAGCGGTGCGTGGCACTGAACAATGCACGGCACTGCCGCTCGCCCGAGTGGCTGCTGCGGTGTCGTCCTCTGCCCCCATGCAAACCCCTGTGGGCTGGCACGTGCCCGTGGCCCTCAGGACATGTCTGACTGTCTGTGTTGGCCTGACCTCACCAAGGACAAACAGCCCTACTCTGGAAAATACTAATGAAAGGGCTAAAGCTGGGAAGAGTAAGGGAGCGATTAGTGGTGTGCATGCAGCTGAGCTTCCTGCAGATTACTTGTATTTAGACCTAATCCTTTGCATTGAAAAAAATCCCAAATCTCTTCATTTTTTTATGGAGTGATTATCATAGACTGTGGAACGATTGTGTAAAAATTAATCCTGGGGGATGAGATCGGTTTTGGTGCTGCAGCGTGGTGCTGGCCAGACGTACCCGAAGGCGGTAAACAAAGCTCTCCCAGAGCGAGGGAATTAAGCTCCGGTCGGGCTCCCTTGGTTTCGCTGTGCTGTGGGGACTTGTCTGGTCGCTTCAGCCAGGTGCACGAGCCGCGGTTTCATGGAGCAGGTTGGAGATGCCCGACAGCCCCAGGTCTCTGAAGGGCTTTGCAGGGTTTCCCCGGAGGCTGGGGTGGAGGCGGGTGGGGGGCTGCAGAGCAGGCGGGGGGCTTTGATGGGAAAGAGCCATGCTGCCAGCGGGGACAGCGCGGGGCACCCCAGTGCTCTTGTGCTGAATGCGGTGTTGACGGGGACACAGGTGAGCCGGGCTGATGACACTGCCTGGTGGCCCTTGTCCCCTCCCAGGGACCTTTGCCTTTTCTTATAGGAAAAAACTCAGAAGGGACTCTGGCCTCGTCGGCACCATCAGAGGAGACTCCGGGCTGCCCGTGTCCCCCAGGCACCACCGGCCACGGTGGGCATCAGTGCCCGCTCGGCTGCTGTCCAGGCTGAGCGATGTGGTCATCCTCAGGGCTCCGGTTCAAAAAGGTGCTTAAGCCCAGCATTAGGAGCGCGCGCCGTCCTGCTGCCAAGTGTGATGGATCTGTAACTATTCTGAAGTGATCCATGAATATTGCATGTGGATCCACTTATTGGAGCCTCCGCTGCATGGATGCCTGGGTCTGGTTTAATAGGCGGCTGTCAGGAAATGCAAGCAAGGGAGGAATAGTTCGAGATAAGCCCTTTTGCTGCCAGCAGCGGAGGGCTGTTAAGAGGCAGTGAGCAGCAGGGCAGAGGAAGGAGAGGCTGGCAGGTTACCCGTTGTGCTGAGCCCAGGGGCATGGGTGCTCTCGGCTGTTTTAAAACCTGTTTCACCCCAGCTGTTCGATTCCTACCCTTAAAGCAAACCGCAGACGGGTTTGGGAGGGCTGCCAGAGCCCTGGGCCGGGGACCACCAGCATGGTTCTGGGTCCTGTGGAGCCACGGCACAGCCTGGGTTGGGGCGAGGAGGGATGGAGGGTGCCAGCGTGGCCCCCGCCGCAGTACCCAGCCCCAGCAGTGGGGAGCCGGTGGGTGTCCAGCTCCAGGGGTTGAGGGTCCAACAGCTTGGAGGGGCAGGGAGGAGGAAGGAAGGGGGAAGGAGAGGTGACAGTGACCTCCGAGTCTCACTGCAAACTTCTGCAATTGTTTTTAACACCCAAAAGCAAAGCCACGAAATCCAGCACCTGCCGGCGCGGTGGCAGAGCCGCTGCTGGTTTCCACAGAGGCAGGGTTTCATCTGAGCATCTCGCTTCGCATCTCGCACCCGCCTTGGTGCTCCGGGCAGGTGGAGGGGAACGAGCAAGATTTGAACTGCAGGCGGAAAAGGCACTCCAAGTGGGGTTTTTGCAGTAATTTACTCAGTGACATTTGGGCAGAAGTTGGAGATTATGCCTTGGTTTAATTTTACACATTAATCACCAAGAGAGGGAACGTTTTATTTTTACGTAGATGGCCACCGTCCCGCTCCCATTTACACCGTGCGGCTCCATTGATTTCATTAGGATCCACCAGGCAGAAATGAGAGCGGAACTTGGCCCCCTTAATTAAGACGACTGTTGCTAAAGGCGGAATGATGGAAAATAATTAACCCTGTAAAAAACACATGATGCTGAGAAGGAGGAATACATAATTTAGGAATCAGGAGGCCGTTATGCAATATTAATTGCAGACAGCATGTCTGAACAGCACGACATACCGAGAGTCGTGCCGCTCGTCACAAAGCCGCTGAAGGAGGCCAATTTTGCTCTTGGCATTAAACGAAGAGCCCAAAAGACACATCTCTAGAGTAAATGGCCACCACGGCGGGGTGGGGGGGTCCAGCTGCTTTTGGAGGGGTGCCAGGGGAGCCAGCCAGGAGAACCCACCACCCCGCGGCACGGGGAGCTTGTGTGTCCCCTCCTAGATCTCTGCTGGGCAGGGACAAATATGCTGCCTCCACTGGTAGAGGCTCAACCAATTTCATTAATTAAAGTTCTAATTGTGCTAAGGGAGCTTTGACCTCCTAGGAGGACCCTTGCCCTTCTTTGCAAAGAAAATTAGATTATTCCTACTAGTGCTGATTGTCAGTGCCTTCTTTGCTGCTAAAATATTCTCTCTACTTCCTAATCAAATGACTTAAAAAGGCCAAACATGGAACTTTCAACAGCAATAACAAATACGCCTATTTATTTAAACAGGCACAAGAAATAGTGATTCAATAGGCAATTTCTAGAGAAGGCTATAAATGAATGCAACAGAAGGTCCACTTGTCCTGATGATGCTTTAAGGGTTGGATACTGCATTTAAAAGCTCCTCCAGTGCTTTCTTTTTAACACAAAAGCATTACTTAGGAACCAGAGAAATGCCTTAGAGATTGGGATTGTTCGTCACACCAGGGATGGAGATAACAGCAGTGAGTAGCTGGATAATTTCAGGAGGAGGACATTACCACGGCTGCATGGCAGGCAGGACCAGGAGCGTAAACACGCTTGTGCATCACATAGACCAGTGGCAAACGAGCACCAGGGGGGTGGCTGGGTGCCCTGGGGGGGCTGAGGCAAATGCAGGGCTGCAGCAGTGGGGCAGGGAGGGCTCCTGTCCCCTCTCCCACGGCCACGGGTGCAGCGCCCGCATCCTGCCGGCTCCAGCGACCAACGCTGGTACCCACAGAGAAGGACATTGTGGCAGCGGGGGGGCTGTGGGGCAGCACGGGGGGCATGGGAACCGCGGAGCCCGCTGCTTGCTCTGCCGATCTTTTCATGTGGGATCACGCAGGGGCTTCATGGGTCATGTGCATACCTAAGCTATAAAGGCAAACTGTGTCACTGTCATGCTGCTTAATCACTTGGCCTGGGCGTTATTTAACCATAGATGAAACTTTTTTATCACATTGGCTCCAATATTTTACACTCAAAGGCAGCTCCATAATTGTGGGAGGGAAAGATACTGGTGAAAAATCAATTAATGCTCATTTCCTGTATCGTTGTCATTAATGGCAAAACTGATAAGAACCATCTTCTCGTTTAATTGTTAGTAGGTAAAAATGGTTCCACAGGAATCTTGGCTCCCATTTACTTCCTGCTTACAGAGAAAAGGTTGAGGATGTGACTAGCACAGAAGCGTAGATGTAGATAAACCAACAAGAAAATCCTCAGATTGACTTAAAATCTCACCACTGTTCAGTCGGTGGGCTTCAGGGACTGGGTCGAGACCATTGAGCAATTTAATCTGATGAAACTCTGTACTCCTCCGCTGCCTTATGGACTTCAGCCTAGAAAAAACCATGTTGCCTTTTATGTAAATCTCAACCTCTGAGGCCATCCCCAGCCTGGAGTTCCCCAGTTTTATGTTTGCTGGCGTACCAGAAGAAGACATCTTATTTTAGGGTGCTCCTTCAAGGCCATCCTTCTTGGTCCTCGCTGCAGCACCTGGTACAAGGTTGCTTGGATCCAGCAGCACGTGCATGAGGAGGACCTATGCAATATACAGTCATGTTAAAAAGGTGTCAGCAATGGTTCGTGATAATGAACTAACATGGTCATGAAATTGCTCCCAAGAAAACAGAACTTGTCTTGGAGATTTCCCCTGCCAAGTCCTCCTGCTGCTGACAGTCCCGTTGGGCAGCGGCTTTGAGGAAGCCGTGATGCCCCAACTGGCCAACGCGCTGGGTCCATCAAGGCCGTGTAGAGCCAGGGGATTTTGAACTTGCCAGCACCGAAGGCGCTGCGCTGGTCTTTGATGAGGCAACGGGCGTTTCTGTGGGCCCCTGGGCGGCTGCTGTGATTGTTCCCCACATTTTTGTTTACATTCATGAACAACAGGCCAAACTTCAACCGGCACAGATGTGTCTGTACAATTAAAACATTACCTATTATCCACAAATCTTAACAAATTATTTATGGTAGTTTTATAGCACAGGTAAGTGCAAAGGTAAAATAAAGTAGACACGTAGGGTTTTAGCGTTGGTGAGTCATTGCAAGGCTCACAGTTAGGAGGACTTTGGAGCTGAGGCTGGCGCTCTCTCAGCTGCCGTTCCTCCAGAGGCAATTGCCCGGCGCTGGCTTTTATACGTGAGCTGTCACGTCCAAAATGCAGGGGGGTACCCGGAGGGTGCCATCCCTCACCCAGCACACGGCAACTGGCACCAGCTCAGCTGCTGGCGAGTGGAGCGGATGCTCCCCGGGATGCTGGCGGGACCCGCGGCTCCTCCGCGAGGGGACCCGGGGCCATCCCGCCGATCACGGGGCGTGCAACGCGGCACCGGACGAGGATGCGGTGACCGCAGGGCAGAGCTGGATGGAGGTGGCTCAGCTTCGTCAGGGCTGCACGACTGGAAAAGGCTCGGCTGTGCCGAGCACCCCGGCCTTGTGCCGAGCCCCCTCCCGGCAGCCCCCTCCCCGGGCAGAGCTCTGCGGTCCTCCTTGGGTGGCACACGCTTCCTCTGTCCTGCAGCCTCCTTTTCTTAAACACTAAATCAAGGAATTATTTCTTAAATGACTGTAATTTTATTTTCTAGCCCTAGCTAATGAGCTCTTTGTGTAATGAATCATAAATTACTTAGAGCAAGATCTTTCTTTTACTTAGAATGGGTAAAAAATAGGTGGCGTCTCCAGTCTGCGCTTGCCATGCCCACACGGTAGTGGATTTTTCCAGCTGAAGCTCAGATATGCGCAAGCCCTAATTTTGCAGATAAACAGCTTCTATGTCATTAAATGAGCTCTGCACAGAATGTTTGTCTTAGTTATTTCCAGAAAATTAATTCATAGAGTTTAATCTGTTTAGCATCTGATTAATGGGATTTTTAATCACCCATAATAATGACAATAAAAGGCTTAAAGTAATAACCTAGGAAAAGGTGTGTATTTGTCTTTGCTATTCCCATTGTCCTGACAGTCATCAGTGATGCACAATAACTCATGATATTTGGCATTGTTTCTTTCGGATCTATTGATCAGATGAAAAAAACAGACCTTGTTTGAATCTGATTCATTTAACCATTTTTCTAAAATTACCTATTATCAGGAGAGGTAGTTTTGAAGCAAGCATTTCAGTCTCCTTGAGTCAAGATACATCTGTACCGTTCACTCCTGTGACACAAATACCATTAAGCCCATGTCTCCAATAATTAAATGCCTGCTGCATGACACCTAAAATCATATTCGTTGTCAGATATGGCACAGGGTACAATGGTGATATATTATAGCATAAATTTAGTGTAAGAGTAACCACACTACGGCAAAGATATTTGCCTCTAGAATGTTATGCTAGTGCGTATTTGACTTTTATTTTGTTAACCCTCTAAAACCCATATGTCACGTGGTATGCCAGAGCACACACTGCCAGCATTATCAGAGGTCCCACCTTGCAGTGAAACTGTGCAGAGCACCTGAAATCAAACACAAACTCAACGAAGACGGGGCCGGGGCCTGTCCTTCTCCTGTAAGGGCTTTAATGCATCTGCTAAATCCTTTCTGTGGTGTTGCAGAATGGGCAGGTCTGGGATGGCCACCACGGTGGCTACCACCGCTGTGCCAGGAGGGGCTGGGGACAGCCCAGGGGCTTGGGTCTGCCTTCCACCGTCCCCTTTCCCTATTCTCCCGTGGGACGGCTCTGCTCCCCGGCCCTGCAGCGGGAAGCCTTGCTGCTCTGGCCCCCTTCCCTCTTTCCAGGCCATGCCAGTGCCATGTGGCGGGGCTGGGATGGGATGAAGCTCTTCAAGTGCTAGTGCCTGCCAGGTTTTGTCCCCCTGGTGCAGACAGGAGTGACTGCTTGAGAAATGTGCTTAAAAAAGAAAAAAAAAATTATTTATTTATTTCCTTTTTTTAAAAGGAAAAGATGGTTTTCACGGGATCAGTCATTTTTCCTGTATGTGCCTGTAAATATGGTGCAGGAGTGTCACTGAAATGCAGAAATAGTAGAAAGATGGAAAAGGCGGAGCAGCTCTGGCCGTCGCCTGGGATGCTGGCATTGGGGCGATCCCGTGCAGCCCCGGGGCACACGGAGCCGCAAGCTCGCAAGCTGCCGTCCTGGCTGGGACAGCCTTCACCTTCTCGAGTGGAGAAACTGCATTTATCTTTTTTTTTTTTTTTTTGTCTTGCAGAGATCTGAAGCTGTGTATTTTTGGTGCTGGCAGGGTGAGCTGGAGGTCAGGGTGCGAGCGCAGCCTGCTGCACTTTCCGGGGAAGGATCAATACTCCCGACCAGGCGCGCTCTGAACGGGGAGCGCGCGGGGGGCGTGGGGAGGAACGCGGAGAGGCATGTGCTAAGAGAGGGGAGAGGCATCCTCTGCCTCTCGCCGGGCTCCTTCCCTCTCCCGGTCTGAAATTGGAAAGAAATGGATCGATTTTTTACTCTTTTCGGGGTGAGGGGAAATTGCAGAATGAAGATGACTTGAAAGAATGAGATGGATGGGAGTAACTGGAGCTCATCCTCCACGGGGGAGAAAAATGCAGCACAAATGATGATGTTAGCTATCCATCCTTCAGTCAGGGGTTTTATATGGAGGTCCATCACGGAAGGACCCGAGCGCGGGATGAGTGTGGGCTCTGCTAATGCAGGTGCCTGTGCAACCTTAATAATCCATTGCCAGCAAATATTCACAAATGGTAAAAAACTTGAAATCCCCACGGGGCTGTCCGGCGAGGTGGGCCGACTGTTCCAAATCCTCTGGCTCTCCCCCGAAGCGTCGGTGTCTGTGGCCAGGCTGTCACCCCAGCAGCAAGGGGAGAGGGACAGGGTTTTGTAAGGACTTGTTCAGGGGGGCAGTGCCACCGAGCAGACCAGAGGACCATTGCAACCCCGCACCAAATCACTCTCCTCCATTTAGCCCCTGGGCTGGGGACGGGAAGGAAAAGGGATACAGAAAGGAGGGCACTCGCCATCCCTGCAGCGTGACCAGCCAGCCTGACCGCTTTACCAGGAGCAGTTCCAGTAAATATAGCCAGTCAACCCCAACCATCATTTTTGCTCTCCCAGAGGCCAGCAGGGCCGGGCGGGGGACGTGGCTGCTGGACACAGGCTTCCCCTGGGGAGCGCTGGGGACACGGTGGGACACCTCGCTCTGCACCGGCACTGCAGGAACCAGAGGGTCTCCACCGGCGGGTGCACATGTCCCCCCTGATGTGGGCAGCGGGCACAGACCATGGGTGGCCGCCCCAGGGGAGCGGTAAGCCCGGCTTTGGTGCTCACAGTAGTGTGGGAGGTCCTTGCAGGCACCGTGCCCTGCTGGGGGGGGCCCCGGGGTCCACGTGCCCGCGGGAAGGAGGAGGCGTCCATGCTGGGCTGCAGCGGGACTTCTCCAACCACAAACACCCACGCCTGTAAATCCTTCTCCAGCACAAGAGGCAACAGCCTGGGTGGCATCACCGGGTCCGGGGGTTACGCAGCACCTCCCAAAAGCACTTTTGCCCTCTTTTTTCTGTGAGAATTCCCTTTCTCCCACTGGAGACATGAAGGTGTGTTCCTAATGGAGGTGCTCCCAGCTATTTCCACAGGTGGCTGTCTCCCAGCAGAGGCTGGTTAGGAAGTCCATCACCATTTTTCTCTCCAGACTTAGAGCTTCTTTGAGGGTGGGCTGCTGGTGGACAGGGCAGCCCCCGGTGGGATCGTGCCCCCAGAGGGTCCCCGCGGCTCCCAGAGCTGCCTCCCATTGCTGCTTCTGCAGCTCCTGCTGAACGGAGGGACGAGCTCTCCCTTGCAGAGCAGTTATAAATTCCCAGCTTAGCAGGTTTCAAGCTGATTGCCTTTCCTCACGGTGTCTCTCTGTAAATGAGGCTTTTCACAGATGACAGATAGAGCTGCTCCTCTGGAGCATAAATCCTCACCAGCCCAAAGTACCGCCACAACCTGTTTAACAGCCTTGCTTCCCAGCCAGCCCAGAGTTCAACTCCTCCAGATGACACAGCGCTCTGATGGCAATTCCTCATCAATTAGCCCTGTCCGCACCGCTGGGCCTCCCTGCCGCAGCCTCTGCTTCGGGAGCTGCTCTCGTTTGAGCCGGGAACTAACCCCAGCTCCCGAACACACCCCCCGCCAAGCGTTACCCCTCTCCTCCTCTGGCCAGTCTGGAGCTAACCGACCGGGAGGGATGGGCTTCCCTTCGTCCCTGTGGGTTGAAATGTGGTTTTCCCTTGTCTGTCAGGTTCTCTGGGAGACCTTCCTCCACCTCTCCCTCTCTCCCCTCACAGGGTCTCAGACATGCCATTTATCCCTGTTGCTGACCTCCGGAGAAAATGGTCCTGCGGGGTCAGGATGCTCCCCGGGATGCCGGGGTTGAGCGGCCAGCCGCACGCCTCGCCACCAGCACCGTGCAACGGCCTCTGAAGCCTCCCTGCTGCACTTGGTCCTGAGGGCCATCTACCCCAATTAGCAACCTCCTGTGCAGCACCAAAACCCTCCATCACTGCTATTTAGTTTCTCCAGCCTCTTCCTCCACTGCGCTCCCCTGCCATAGGGCTGTGGGGATGGGGACACCCCAGCCCCAGGTCTCTGCCCAGTCCGGCTGCCCCCGCAGACCCCAACCCTCTGGCTTCCTGCCACATCCATCTATTTTGAAAGTAATCCCTGTCCCCTACCACCTCCTCCGCTCCTCTGTCCATCCCTGGCTC
Source organism: Haliaeetus leucocephalus (assembly GCF_000737465.1). NCBI lineage: Eukaryota > Metazoa > Chordata > Aves > Accipitriformes > Accipitridae > Haliaeetus > Haliaeetus leucocephalus. The sequence continues at coordinate 4,415,196 of NW_010973302.1, read as the reverse complement.
CTCTATTTTTAATGCCTTCAGCAACACCCCCGGCTTCAGGGGGCTCAGCGTCTAATGACCGTCAGCCCTGCTCCTCCCCTTCGCAGCCTAAGCAGGACATTAAGCTTGGTATTTCTTTACATTATAATTTACTGCCATATTTTATACAAATTTCATCTTTTATTTATTGTTTGAGCGTCTTTCCACCAGAGGATTTCAGGGTAGTTTTAGTCTCAAGGCCCATTTTTGCAGGCTTTCGGTGAGCTTTCCCCGTGTTATTGGCTTCATTTATTATCTTCAGTTCTTCTACTGGTGCACGCAGCTTTTCCCTGGGGTTTCAAACCCAACCGCTGGAGGAGAAACCTCCAGTTTAAGCACTGAGGTCGCCTCCTTCAGCGCCGGTACGTTCTGCGCTGCGTGACCTATACGCACACACATCACCTATAGTTGTATATGCAGCCTCGCATGCGGGGCACGGCGATGGGCCCGTGCTCCGAGCTGGGTGCCTGCCCCGGGAGCTGCGGGGAAGGACCATGCTTCATCCACACGCGGACAACCTCTCCTGCCCCGCGCCGGCACTCCTGTGGGACCGGGCTCGGGGTGGGGGCCTGCAGCGCGCTGGCTGCTTTGCCAGCCAAATTGCCGTGATTTTTTTTCCTGCTCTACAAGACACATCAAGCCTGATAAGACCTGTGTATAAAAGCTTCGTAATTGTTTTATAGCAGAAAAGCAAAGCGATTCCACTTTGTCTGTGCAAATCAAGCCCTTTCCCTTGGCCAGGGCCGCAGAGGAGCGGAGCTGAACCCCACGAGGTGCAGGGCTGGGAGGGACTGCAGGGGTCTCTCCCCATGCATCGCTCAATACAGCACGCATTTATTTACCCCGCCGGGTGAATTTGCACGTAAAATGGTGGGGCCACCCTTAAGAGTGGTCAGTTGCTCCTCGGGGATGCCTGGCAGAGCTGCAGGAGGGTCTGTGTGTGCCGTAACCCCCGGAGTGTGGCTGGGGAGCAGACCCGTGGCGTGGGGATGCTGCCGGTGCTGGGGCTCTGCGGTGGACCCGTGACAGTGACGATGGGCAGCGCCAGGGAAGGGCACGGGGGCCTGATCCACAGGCGGTGTAAATTGCTGTAGTTTACCCGAGATGAATACAGCAATATTGATTTACACCCGGGAGAGTGTTGCCAAATATGCTAGATGGGAAGGCACCACGTAGCATCCTCTTACCCCATAAACACAAAGCCCAGCCCGGCCCCAAGCCACTTCTCACGCCGATGCAGATTGGGTGCGATGCTACCAAGGTGCGATTCAGAGGAATCAATTTTGCCAGTGATGCAGCATACTTCTTTCTGCAGGACTGTGCCACACGCAAAGTTTGCAGAAGAAGACACACATTTATGAAATCATCTCCATTTTCAAAGGCGAGCTGGTTATGAACCTGTTTGAGAGCCAGCCCGCATTCCTGCCGAGGCAGGAGACACAGCCCGGTGCTCATTACTCTGCTCCCAGATGAACAGTAAGTCTCTGGAACAGTACTTACAGCCTGTAATAATATTACTGCTCGGTCTGCTACATGGTCCCTCAGTCATTTTTTCAATTAAAAAAGGACCAATGCTCTATTAACCTTTTGCCTGCTACTCCATTCTTCATACAGCCGCTGGCCCGAGATTGCAAGCCATGTATTAAAAAAGGCATATATTACTGTAAACCATCTCCAAGTTTTCTGTCATTAGAAAGATGAAGTATCATTTTTTCATTTAAAAATATGAGACAGTTTATCAAATTCACAACCTCTGAACTCGCAGTGAAATCTCTTTGTTACCCATGAGGCAGAAGGTAGCCGGTGTGAAGCCTGCCTTGCAGTGCCGGGGGGCTGCCCAGCCGGCTGGGATGCCCGGGGGCTGCTGGGGCTGGGTGGTGGGGCTTGTGCTCCAGCCCGGGGATTAGCGATGCTTCTGACAGCCTTTCTGATACAAACAGATGTATTCTGCCTACAAAATCCTTTGGCAGGAAGCGTCGGCAGCTTGAGTAGGTATAAATAAATACATCTATTTTCATCATGCTGATATATGGATCCCAGGAAGGTTTGCAATTAGGAACTGCTGTTCCTGGCTGTCCCATGGCAGTGGCAGTGTGCCCAGCCTGCCCCTTCCCAACAGCTCTGCCTCGCACCTCTGTGGCTGAAAAACTTTATTTCACTCACTATTTGATGAAGGTTTTATGGGGCAGAGCTTGGCATACAGACCTAGGGGAGGGTGCTGCTGTCCCCCGGGGCTGCGGCAGTGGTGGCGGGACCCCGACGTCCCATCGCCACCGCCACGGGTGAACACAGCCGAGCACCCGCAGTCGCTGGGCAGCGAAGCACGCTGGTTTTAATTTTGTTTCAAGGTTGATTTGTTGCTTTTATTCCTTTCTCAAGGCACTGGCTACTGGCGGTAACTACAGAGACCCGTTAGACAACCGCTCGTATATAACAGTCCCAAATACATCCTTGCTGATATATCATCCCTCTGAACCAACCCAGTGCAGCCGCAGGGCAATCTCCTCCCCAGCACAGCACGCGTAGGGGAACGGCCGCCGGCCGCACCGTAAGCGACAGCTCTCGTTGTGCCGAGCTCGCCGGACCCCATGAGCCGCCCTGCCGGGACGTCCCTGCCTGGGGACGGCGCTGCCTGCCCTGCAGCAGCCCTGCAGGGATGGTGGGAGCCTGAGCTTAGATCTTGCTGTCATGCGGTCTTAAAACATAAGGAGCTAATTGCTGGAATTGATCACTAATTTTGCAGAAAACACAGAGCCTGGTTCATGGTGTACAGATCACGCTGGAGTTTTTGCTTGGCAGTTCATAAGCGTTTTACACACTTATCCTGAGGTCGTCTTTGGTTGTTTTATACTTTCCACAGCATCCACAGTAAACTATACAAATTATGAAACTTTGTGTGAAACTTTGGAGACTTTCCCCTCTGTTGGCACAGGGAACGTGTAACGCTGTGAATTCCTGATCTGGGCTTTTTCTTTTTGCTGACACTGTTACACCTGCGTTTTCACCCTGTGTTTTAGGGCCTCTCCTTTTTGTTGCCATAAATTCGTGCTGGCCTCCTCTGTGCTGACTTGCGGTGTGAAGCCATAAACATGTTTCGAACCATGTCATTTGGCTGGCGCGGGGCCGAGATGGCTGGCATGGGGCTTTGCCGACAGGTGTGGGGCTGTGCCCCCCAGCCAGCCCTGCTGTGGGGCTGTGGTTTGCTGGGAGCAGGATGAACCCTTCCTCTCTCCCCTGTTTCCCAGGTAATTCCCAGGTCTGTGCTGTGCACTGACCCACAGCTGGGGCCCCTCTTTACCCCAAAGTCCGGCATTTGAGATCAAACATCCCTCCGTTTTATACCCCTCCTCTTCTCTCAAGTCCTCTGTCAGGGCTCCGCTAGCTGCCGGCTGGTGGAAGCAGCCCCGGCGGAACGGTGAGCCGGTGCCGGTGATTGGCGTGCAACGAACACCGCTGCTCCTGCCCCGCTGTGCCCACTGCCCCGCAGCCCCTTGGCACGGCGGCAGCTCCAATGGGGGTCCCTACTTACCTCGGCATGGCCTCCCCCTGCCCGATCTGCCTTCTGCGGTAAATAAACCAAAGAACCAAACCAACGTGCTCTGGCAGCGACCAGCTCCTTGTTACCAGAGCCTGCTCTTAAATATGCGTGTACTAGCGAGACCCGGATGCTCTGGTTTGATTTCCAGGATCCACAAATAACAGTGCACTATACATTGTTTGCTAGAAATTACCTGAAGCTCAGCCCTTCTGAGATCACTCTGCTGTACAAAAAAGAGACCCTGTTGCAATCAATAGGCTTTCCATGGTCTCTGACTGTTCACTGGCCATTATTTTACTGGTTTTATTTTGCTTACAGTCGCAGCTGCATTAATGTAAGTGTTCCAACTGTTTCTGGATTTAATTGTGGTAGCAGTGATCAGGGTGGTTTGGGTTTTTTTTTAAAGCTCTAACCCTCTCCCTGGCAAGGTTACAGGTCCATCATCTAGAGAGAAGGAGGCAGCGCAAGACAGAGAGGGAGAAATGCGCTCCCTGAGCTTTGTCCTGACTTGCAGCAGTTCCTTGTTTCTGGAAGCACCAGGCTCCTCCTGCCACCGCAGCTCCGCACAGCCCCGGGCACCCACTCGCCTTGCCTGGCGTGGTTCCTCACTGCAGTCAAGGACGCCTGGGAACAAAGGAGCCAAGTGTATTTGGAAAAGATGATGCCCATACAATACTGCTTCATAATGGCCCAGCTATTATGTGGGCAAAAATGTACATCTCCATCCTAGTGGTGGAGAGGACAAAGGAACAGATAATTTGCAGCATAATCTCAATTTTGGGCAGTTCCTGCGTACACCTGCTTCCCAAAGATGTATGAAATTACTCAGATTAAATGAGAGTCAAACCAGTCAATCTTATGCACCATAAATTGGGAGATAACTCAATATGAATATTGCTATTGAGCTTTTATACTACAATGCCGTATTGAAGTTCATAGGTTGCTCATTCTTGAAAGGTCTTTGAATTTCACTCATTAATCCTGCGTCGTGCCCAATAGTTTGTTCCTGTGTAGAAGGTCTGCTGGGGAAGGGCAGGAGACACCAAAGCTACCACCCCCTCGGGTAGTTTGTCCCCATGGCTTTGATTTGGGGCCCTCTTTCCTCGTGGAGCTGGCCTCAAGTTAAAGATGTCTTGTTATTCCATCGGTTTTTCCTGCACAAGTTCCCATATTCTGTAATCATGGCATTTTTCAGTCTTTTCTTGACAAGCTCAACATGTCAGGCTCTTTTAGCTGGTTTCTGTGCAGTGTATTTTTGGCTTGCAAGTAATTTTTATGGCTATTTTCTGTTCCCTCCCCAATTTCTCAACATCCTTTTGAGGTGTAAGTACCACAACAGGCTATAGCACTGCAGTATCTGCCTACAAGTGCCGCATGCTGAGATAGGAGCAGCTCGCCTCCTTCTCACCCACCGTGCTCACATTTAGCCAGGGCTTCCATTAGCCCATTTTTCCACAGCAGCTTTTTGGGTATCATGTTCCATTATTTATTTGAGGATAAACACCTAAAAGCTAGATGTTTTTCAGAGCCGTTGCTCCCCAGAGTAGTCTCCTCTGTGGTACCCTCCTATTTGCGTCCTTTGCACTAGACGGTGTTGAAATGCGTTGGTCTGAGTGACCCTGCCCGTAGCAGGAGATCCATGCTTTTACACGGCAGCGCTGGTCCCCAGGGCTGTGCCTGGCACCCCGCCTGGCACCTGCCAGAAGCCCTCGCTGGGGCACATCGTAAATGTTTAATGGCACGTAATGCTTATTTTCATCTTCAGGTCTTACTGTTTCCTTTCCAGCTCCTCGACTCTCTCCATGCTTTTCTTCTTGCTGGGCCGGGCGGGATGGGTGCTGCCGGGGGGGGCAGAGCCCGCTGCCCCTGCCCCGACGGTCACCGTCTCACTCGCCGGCTGGTCGCCTCTTTCATTTCTTATGTTCTCTGTAACCATCAGATGGCTGACGGTGAAGATCAATGTGCCTGAAGGAAATTTTATTTACTTTTTCTCCTGCGCGGGGAGACACTGTAGCCAATATCCCCGGCAATAAATTTAATTCAGGTGCTTGCGAGGACTAACAGTGCTCATGAGAGGAGCGGCTCACACTGTGAGTGCTCAAAGGGCTTCTTTTAACTTTCTCCATTTGGCAGTGCCTTGCATCGTGGCATTTTTACATCCCAGCATGCTGGAACCCAGCGTGACGCGGAGCGATGCGGCCGTGGAGCATACGGGAGCACACAAAACCCTTAATAAAAGAGAGACCACTTCCAGGAGTTGACAGCCGTTCAGCCCTCTCGGTCATCTGCCAGTCCCCTCCACCTCCCCTCAAAGCCAGGCCCTTTCCCAGCCCCGGCAATTCCTTTTTTTCCTGCGCCCTGCGGCCCTGGCCTCGTGGCTGGGGTTGGCTGTGGTACCCAGGGATGCTCGGCTCTCGCCAGCCCGCAGCCCGGGCTCCGGTTCCTGATTCTAGTCCCATGCCCCATCTCCCTCGTAATCTCCTCTCTCTCCCAGAGCTTATGTGGATTAGCAGGACCCTTCGTATTAGCCGTAAACCTCCTTGATCCCCGAATGACTCCTCTAATGGGATTGCACCCCCCTTTTGCAGGCTGGCTGCCTATCTTTTGTCTTTAAGGCGGGCTGACGTACCTGCTGCCTGCGCCCGGGGGGCTGTCGGCGTGGGGACCCAGCTCTGCGCGGGCTGCGGGGGCCGTGGGCTGCCCCCTGCACGGCAGCTCGCCCCCCTCCCCAGCCGTGTCCTCCAGCCGCGCCGCGCTGATATCCCTCCTTTTACTTCTTCGCCCCTAGATTTATTATTCTACAGTGATTGTGTTGAATTGCATTTGAAATCAATTAGCACAGGTACTCAAAGATGAATGTTCATGCTCTGAAAAAAGGTGATGAAAACATACCATTTAAATAGAAATCAATTTCCCTTTCATGTATTTCTTCCTAGCTGCTGCCCGAAATTAATAGTTTTTAGATATTTGTGCGCAAAGAGGAGACTCTCCCCTCGTAAAGCACTTCGCTCCCCGCCTCCTGCCTCCTCGGGCTCACCAGGCGCAGCCCGCCGCCGCAGCCTTTTATATCGCACACAGCAAAGGAGGCTGTTTTGTTTGCCTGAGCAAGAACAGCTAGGTCAGGAGCAGCTGTAATTGCCTCCTCCCTCCTCATATTTTAGTGACATCATTAGCCATTTCTCCATGGGAAACTATTTAATTCTAGCAATAATAAACACAGGAACTGCAGCAAATGAACCCCAGGCAGCTACAGTGCTTGCCATTACCCGGTGGGCTTGATCTTTATCATAAACCTCGATGTACCAATTAGACTAACAATGAGCAGAGAGCCAAAAAGGAGAACAAGAGAGGGATTAAGCAGTTGTCCTCCGGATCTCGGGGGCAGCGCCAACCTTCTCAGGCACGAAAGCCTCGCCAGACCTCCAGCACCGTCCAGGACCCCTGAAAGTGAGCTGCAAAGGTCTGGGGCTGCGTTCCCACCTTGGTCTAGTCTGATGGCAAGTGGTGCCACTCAGGCCATTTTCTCACCCAAAGCTTGTGACAGAAGCAAGGAAAAAAACAAAACCCAAAAGCACCTACTTCTTTAGGACATTTCTCTGAGTGTAAAGACTGGGGACAGCCAGCCGAGCCGATGGTGCCCTGTCCGTTCCTGGAAGGCTCACTTTGCAGGGAGCAGGGGGTCTGGGTGTGTGGCATTGCCCAATCCTGCCTGGGCAGCCTGGGCTTGGGGTCTCCACACGTTCCCCCCCTTCCAGTTACTCCGGTAAGGTGCTTCTGTATCTGCCTTACAATCATGTACCTAGACCCTCCCACTAAAATGATGTGACTTTTACCAAAGTCCAAAGCCCAAATAGTGCACGAGCCAGATAAAAAGAAGAAAAATATGCACCTTGTGCTAAACTTTCCTGCAAAAGAATCATCTTCCCATGCCCCAGGGAACCCTTGAAGAATGAATTTTCACTGGGCTGAAGTACCTCTCTCACATCTCTCATTTATTATTTTATTATTTGCATAAGCATTCAAGTAAGTTGCTAAATAACCAGCTGCAGAACCCAGCCCATGTCTCAAGAGTTTTACATGTTCATCTCAGACCATTCCCACAATCTGTCTTGCTGCAAAGCCACGAAGGCGGCAGCGTTTGATGGCTGTTTGCCTTGCCTGACAGCAGCCCAGGGCATGAGCATCCTCCACGTGCTGAGGTGCTCCGTCTATCTCGGGCCCACGTCCCCCAGTTTCGGATGGAGGGAGCAGTACAGGTCCTCTGGTGCATTTTGGGAGCCAGGAGGAGGCAGAAGAGAGAAGCCAGGCATGGCTGCGCCAGCCACAGCTTTTCTGGCAAACCCCTGTACAAAACCCCAGGCGGGAGGGCAGCGAGCAGGTGCCTGGGTGCTGCCCACGGGCAGTTGCGGGCAGCAGGGAGCAGCGCTGTCGCTGGCAGACACGGCTCGTTGTCAGTGATGGGGTTTAGTGTTTGTCACTGCTCCCTGCCAGGTGGTGAGGGGGGGACGAGGGTGGCATCGCTGGGCTGGGGATGTCGGCACTGCCACCACACCTGGCCGGCAGTGCCCTAAAACTCAACCCTGCCTTTCCCAAGGACCCGTCCCTTCATCCCTGGCTCTTAATGACAAGGGTCTTTCTAAACTGCTTGTCCACTGAAGGACCAACATTTTAATACTATAATCATTTCATTTATTATCTTCTTTAGTCTACAAAATCTAATCCGCAAATTTAAGCAAGCATCTGTCCTCTTCATTTACCACAGAGGCATCAAATTATTGTTCAGCCCCTCTGTTATGTCCTGATCCCTTCGATCTGGTTTTCTATCAGTGTTATTATTAATCATCTCCTCCATTTTTCCTTACCATCTGTTTTACAGCAGGAGTCCTGTGCTTAGGCTGGTTCAGGCAAAGGACCGTGAACCCTGGGACTCCCCATCTGTAATCCTGACTGTGCCAACGAGGCACTCAGCGATGCCAAAAGAGCCGGTCCCTTGATCTCCTTGTCACCCAGATGGAGTCAGCGTGGCAGTAGGACAGCACGAAAACTGAGGTGCTGCATTGCTGCTAATGAAGCACAGGGAAGATTTAGGTTAATTTTTTGGGAAATGTGGGGAATTTTCCTAATGGCAAGGATGGCTAAGCACCGATGTAGGTCTCCTGGAGAGGCTGCAGGATCCCATGGTTGGAGATCTGGAGCTTGCCATCAGCATGGGGTCTGATCGAGGTCCCTAGCATCTGATAACAAGTCCTGCACTGTAATTACATACTGCGTGACGATGCATCTCCTCCTGGTTTGAGGTCTCCCTGCTGGTTTTGTTTAAGGCCCCCAGTTCTTACTATAGAAGAGGTGGAGAATGGTTGTTCCCTGTTCTCTCTCTTTGGTGATGCTCAGGACCTCATGGACCCCCAGGCTAATGGTGGTGAACAAGCAGCAAGCCACAGCTACCATCTCTAGGCACCGCTTCTTTAACTTGAGCTATATATGTCATTTTATGAAAGTAAGTATGTTGTTGCCCTGTACCTATCCGATGTGATGGGTTCAGCGCTGTATTTCCCAACGCTCTGTGGTGCGGTAGGCACAGTCGTGCTGCGGCTCGTGGGCAGGGTTGGGCAAACACGATGGTCACGGCTGGCTGTGGGAGCCCTGACCTTGCCTGTGCTTGGCGAGGTCGTGCCGTCTTCCCCGCTCCCAGGGCAGCAGCAGCAGCAGCAGCAGCAGCCATAGCAGCCATCAGCCGGTCACAGTTTTGGGGCGGAGGCGCGTTCCCTGAACTGGACTGTGTCCGCATGGTTGGACCAGCCTGCAGAGATGCCCCAGGGCCGCCCTTGCCCCTGCGTCAGGACCTCCCTCCGGCTGTCAGTGTGAGTGGTTCAGGAGTGCTAAATGCACTGGAGAGACGTTGCAGTCGATGCCCTCATTTAAATCTGTTTCATTTTTTGATTATGCTTACATTTTCTCTAAGAGAAAACAGGTCTTCAGTTCAGGCCCTTGGTTGCATAGGTCAGGAATAAAAACTGTTCACAGTTCTCTTTTTGTTTCTGGTCTTCAGGTATTGATCATCTCCTCCATTTTCCCCACTCTTGGCTTTATTCCTGCCGCTGCGTATTTTTGGCTTATGCTTCTTGCCAGCAGCTCCTTCTGAAGCTTTTCTCAGGCTCCTGATTTGCCTCCCACCGTCACTGCAGCATCTAATAGCCCTTTCCAGGTCCTCCTTGCTGGCTCCCCACGCAGCCCTGGCCCCATCCGCTCGGGTTCGGTTCCCAGACCGTGCCGATGAGCTGCTAACAGCGTGGGTTTATGATGTTGGTGCCTCAGATTTGTAATTACTGCATAGCACTTGTTCAAATAGCCTTTCATATTTTAATCCAGATAACTAATTCATCTTCTAACTAACCCCTCCGTATTGCTATTACTTAGATTTGTATTCCCTTTTTATTTTTAGATATAGATATTTGCAAAAAGTATAGATTTTTACCTTGTATTTTCACATGGACTGGTAATCACTAGTGGGTTTGAGTAGGACGGCAAAACAGAGTTATTAAACCTTTTGATACCCATGATACCATGTTAAAGGACAATTTTGGGTAATCACCTGGGTTATGTTTATTTATAAGGGTGTAAATGGCAAACTGGTACCCAAATCACTGTTTGTCCTCCACCCTTTGTGCTGAGGGTGTGCTTGATGCATTTGTTTTCCTGTGACTGTAATCTCCTTTTAAATTTCCTAATTTTTCCTTCTCTTCTCTGTGTTATTTGTTACCATCTTCAGCTGAGCACAGACTGGTAGACTCAGAAATCAATTCAGCGCTGGAGTTTCAGTCTCAGAAGAGCTATATGGGAAAGGCCCGCCACCTTCCCGGGATAGCCTGTGACAGAAGATAAATCATCGCAGATTTTTTGCCAACATGCCATATTTCAAACTCATAATCAGTCCACTATCACCCTTAGGTTTCCTTCAGCACTCTGCGATCTCCTTCCAACTCCATGTGATTTATGCTGCCAGGTACCGACACCAATTGTACATTTCTAATCCTCTCTTGTATAATTTCTCTTCACTGCATTTCCTTAATTACCCTCTTTCTGACCTCCCTTTTCCTTCCTTACTCCTTTTTCCAGCTTGCTCTTGGGCTTCCTTGCCCTCCATTGACTCCTTCTCTCAATTTATGGCGTGAGCACAGTTTATGAACACCCTCGAGCCCCGGTGACGCTGAGGTTTTGGGGGGGGCGGCATGTTCCCGAGGCTGGAGCGGAGGCGGGAGCAGCCCCTTGCTGGGCTGGAGCCGGGCACATTGCTTGACAAAGACCTGCAGTGAAGGACATGGAGAATCACCCATTTGGGGTGTTGAAACCACCACAGCATCCCTTCCCTGTGTGTACATGACTCCTGACCTCGGCGCCGGGATCTGTCACCTCTGATGTCAGTAATTCCCAACGACAAGAGCGATGGAGACATCCTGCTTGTCTGGTGTGCAGAGGACCTGGGCCACAGCGACCGCCTGGTCCCAGCGCTGCGGGGACATCACCGAGCCCACGGCCGGGTTCTGCATGTCAGCTCTGGGATCCTGGATCAAGGAGGACATGCTTGATGCGTTCTAAAAACTTTTGGTTAGTGATAACAGCAGCGGGGCGGGGGGGGAACAACACTATGGCCCTTTTCTGACCGGCTGCAATAAGTGGTTTGACAGCATCCTGCTGTGATGGAGATGTGTGTCCCAGGGGGGAAACAGGGGATCGTTTGGGAAAGAGCGGGCAGCTTCTGAAAATCAGGAGCGTGCAGCAGACTGCACACTCATCCTGCTTTCTTCATGGTGAGCTGCTTCGGCCTCGGTGGTTGCAGCGAATGTGGGGAGATCCGTGCTGGCTGCAGATGGATCGAGTGTTGGCTTTCCTCCCATGCCAACCGGGTTGCTTGGTTTTATCAAGAAGAGTTTGGTTCCGTCTCTGTTCATCCAGTGGAAACTCTCAAAACATGGAGGCAAAATTGGTTTTCCAAGGTTGACCAGCGATAGTGTGGTAATTAAATCATTAGGCTGCCAGACGTGGGGCAAGGGCTTCAATCTGTAGCTCTGCCTCAGACCTCGCGGGTGACACTGGCCAAAGCATGTCATCTTTTTGTAGTCCTAATTTATCTACAATATGGTGCCTGCCATTCTCTCTGCCATGCCCGAGTAACGGCACATACTCCGGGACGGAGCTCGTCTTTTGATGCTACTTTTTGTTACGTCCTGACCTAGGCTAGGATTTCCAAACCAGTAAAAAAACCCCAAGAAGAGAGTAGTGCCCCGCTCAGGGCTCACAGCCACTGCCGGCCGCTTTCGGAAAGAAGAGGAATTGGGTAACTTACGCCAGGCGGAGGAAAGCACCCGAAGCCGCTGCTGCCTTTAGGAGATGAGCAAGCTGAGGTCCTACCGAGCAGACTGGTGTGCAGGAGAGGTGTCCGTCCCTGCAGTGCAGGGGTCCGCGCGGGCAGAGCCCCCGGCAGCTCAGCAGCTGCCCTGGCTGGGCTGGGAGGGCTGAGGGGAGGGGAAAAGCACAACAGTTAACTTTCAGAAATCACTGGAACATCTTCTTCATAATTAATAAATGAAAAATGTTACTGCAGCTAATCAATAAAGTTGTTAGAGGGAATTGATCGGAGGGGGAACTCTTTTTGTGGGTACAATTTTTCACCTATTCAGAACAAAAGGCTCCCCAGGGTGCTATGAAACAGATCGGCGCTTGGGAGCCTGACCCAAACAGCGAAAAAAATAGAAAGACAATTAATTAAAACCTGAGAGACTGACATCCCCCGAGAGCCACGGGAGGGGACGGACCCAGGCGTGGCGGCCGTGCACGTGCGGCTCTCGAGGGTGGCCCGGGGTGCGTTTCGGGTGGTCCCGAGCGAAGCCAAGGCACCTCGGTGCTGCAGCTGGGGTGAGGATGGAAGGCGAAAGTCCTCCTGGAAAGGACCAGGCATCGTCCCGTGCCATCACCCAGCACGGCAATGTCCCCAGCAGCCACATGCCGGACAGTTTCCCAACGGGAGTGGGCAGGTTGCATGGCCTGTCTGCCCTGCTCCTGCTCGGCTGGGTCAGCTTTTCCATGACAAACCCGACCGCCTGGGCAGGAAATATCCCCTCTTGCAGGGAGTTTATAGGGTGATAATGAGCATCAAAAAAACCTTGGGATTGACACTTGGCATTCAAGTATTTGCCTCAGGAGATGTAATTTAAACATCTAGTTAAGCTGTTTGTTTTTTGTTGGTTTTTTTTTTTTTTAAAGTGGTTTGATTGTTTTTCCTCTTGGAAAAATTGTGTTTGGGTCATGCCAAAATGCAAATCTATTTTTGGGTCAGCATTTTGGGCCTCATTTTTGTTCTTGCTGAAGGCAGACACTCCTTGACTGCAGCAGGCACAAGAATAGCTCCTCTTCACATACGCGCCTTCCTCCCTCCTCCTCACGTAACAGCATCGCAGGTCCTGAGCCTGTGAACGTGTAAGGATACGCTGGGACTGCTCACACGTACAAAGCAAAGTCTGGGCGTAAAAGTCTGCAAGCCCGGCAACTTTTTTATCCCTTCTAATGCATCTATTCATTTTTTGTGTGGTTTTAATTTTTCATTCGTTTAAAATGCGCAGCAATGAAGAACTAGAAGAAAGGCGAAGAATTAAACAAAAAGTGCTCAGTTTAAGCTTTAACACGACACCCGGATTTTGCGATAAACTGGGTAGCCAAGCTGTGGGAGTCTCCTCGGGCATCACTGTTTCGCAGGGGGATGCAATGCTGGCCCCTCGGTTGGGGGTCTCCGGCCAGCCTCCTCCCAGGCTGCCGGCTGCATCTTGGTATTCTCGCTTGGCCCACGCTCTTCTGGTTGAAGCCATCTGCCAGGCAAGCCCAGCAGGCAGGGCAGGCAGGGCAGGCAGGGCCGGTGTCCCTGCTCCCACGGCACAGCTGGGCACCGCTGGCTGCCCCGGCCATCCCGGCGGCAGCACTCCCTTCAAGCCGCGGCGGCTGAGAAGCACCTCGGCAGACCTGCCGTCAACCTGGGGGGATCAATGAACAATTAATTACTGTCATCAAGCGGGACTCTGCTCGGGGAAGACAGCACACTTATATTTATCAATTACTAATTAGTAGCTCTTGCCTGGCTGGCAGTTGTCTGTCAGCCAAGAGGAGAGCGGCGGTGGGGCTCGCGCAGGGTCACTTTCTTAGCGGTAATTAAGGATGGATAAACTTGTTTGGAAAAGGCTGGAAGCCTGAACTACAGCTGGGAGGTAGGAAAAAAATCCAAACAATTAAGACTAGGATCTTTAAAAGAGCTTTTAGATGTCAAAGCCGCCAGCATTTCACTTGGGTTAAGTGCCTAGCTCCCGCAAGATCATGAAAATCCCAGCCCCAAATTAATTTTTTAGATGTGCATTGGCTCAGAAACAAGGCGGTTCCTTTGCTTTCACTTTCTGCCTCCCTTTCCTGGGGAAGGGAGCCTGCCCAGGACCTTGGCCGTGGGCGCATCCTCCTCGCCGCTGCTGGTGGGTCTCGGCATGGTGCCCGGGTCCCGGCTTTCTTGCCCCCCCCCCAGCCAGCCAGGGTCCCCAAGGGTGGAGAAAATCAAACGTGCACACATTTTTTCCCAATTTAGTGGACTGGTAGTTACTGCTGTAAGGGGTGTCAGCCGTGCTATGGGATGAAATGCTAGAGACAGGGGTGGGTGCTTCGCTGACGTGGTGACTTTGCTGGAAAGTTATTGCACTGAGAAGCTCAGGTGAGAGCAAGAAGATGATGTAAAAGTGGTTTTTTTGTGTTGTTTTGAGAAAGAGGCACAAACTGGGAAGAAACGCTGGGAGAAGGATGGATGGGGGGGTGCTTGCCCATGTCCCCACAGTGTCAGGGCTGGGCAGGACTGGCCCCAGGTCCGGTTTTTGCAACGCCGACCGCCCTGGCTGCTGCACCACGGCTCGTGACCCTGCATTTGCGTCGGTGGTTTGGTGCCGTGCCAGCGGCTGTGCTTGGGGGGGAATGGGGAGCCAGCCCCGGGCTGTGTGTGCCTGGCCTCGGCACGGAGAGGACGGAGCTCATGCAGCAATGGCTAGTTTGGAGGAGACCCAAAACATCTTCTGGGAAGCCTGGGTGGCCCTGAGATGGGAGGGGAGACCTTAACGCTGCTCAGGGGCAGGACCCTGCCCTTGCTGGCAACAGGCTAGAAGGGTTTTTGGAGGGAGATACGGGACATGCTAAGCTGCTGCTGGCGAGGACTGGACGCGGCAGCCTGGGGATCCCTGCCAGCCCTGTCTCTGCCTTTTAATGACCCTTTCTGGCCACGTTCTGTGGGGCGTACAGAGCTGCTGCCTCTCCCCCGAAGGGCTGGCCGTGCGTGCCCGTGGCCGCCGTGTGCGGCTGTCCCCTCCTGGGCTGTCCGTCGCGATGAGCCGTCCTGCAGCTGCCGCTCAGCAAAGTTTCGCAACCAGCTTCCTATGTTGAAAACAACAGCCGAGGGCTACTGTGGACTAATTTTTCTTGTAGAGTAGAATAACCTCACTGAGGTGTTTTTTCCTGTTGTAGTGTCCTGAATAAGTCACCATTTAACCATCTCCTTCTGTTGTTTGAAAATGAAGTCCTGACCTAGCCCATCCCAAGGAAGTAACACTTTAACTCTGACTTTGCTAAATCCTCTGGCTCCTCATCAAGTTGAATATTGATGGCAATAACTACTTTATCTGCCACAGGTAACTGATCCCAAACCACAGAGTGAACCAGACACAAACCAGTATCTTATCACCTTGGCGGCGTTATCGCCCCTCAAACAGCGGCAGCAGGATGGGGCTGCTGGGCTTCCCAGGCAGCCAGGACAGTAACTTATTGTTTGTAATTAACTTGATCAAGCAAAACTCCTATAAATCAATCATGGCTTGGCTAATAAATAAATCTTTGATCAATTACTACCTGCAAAGTGTGTAGACAAGGGTCAGTATCTCTGATTTACCACTTCCCTTGTGCTGAATTGGAAGATCAAAGATTAATGTCAGGAGGGACATCAGCGATCTGAATGCAATGCATTATTTAAAACTTCAGAGATAATAAAATTTTTGAGGAGACTGGCCCATTAGTTCAGCGTTCGTATTGACATTTCTCCCACTGTATTAGGAGTTTTGTTAATGATTTTATATTCCCCCCGACTCCCTATCCATTTTTCTTTGTCCTTTTTTCATTTTCAATGGGGTGGCGGGACACGTTCCCACAGTGACACCCCAGCGGGACCCTCGTGGCCCCTCGGGGCCGAGCACCCACCACCCACCCCGGCGACCCCGGCTCTGCCGGCCGGCATGGCTTGCTCAGCTCCTCTGGGTCCCACGGGAGCCGTCGCGCTGCCGTGTGGCCCCACCTCAGCATCGCACGCGCCTTTGCTAATTCTGGGGCCGCATTTCTTAATCTAACGACTAATTCCAGGAACCTGGCCGTGCCGTAATGGGCTGCTGCCTCTGGGGACTCACCAGGGGCGGTTTTGCTCAGTCTGGCGCAGAGAAGCAGAACAGGGGGGTCTGCCTCCGGAGGAGGGAGGATGCTGCCGGGCTTTCAGACGCGGGGGAAGCCGGCCAGAGTTGCCTCATTAGCTCATTAACTAGCTAATCACGGGGTATTTGGTAAAGCCCAGAAAATTTCCTGGAAATGTAGGAAATGGAGGGAGCACCCCCGCTAGGAGGAGCAAGGTCCCACATGCTCCATGGGAGGTGGCACATGTGCTGGGAAGATCTGAAGAGGTCTTATCCCCCCAAAAAGGGAAATGCGCCATCTGAAACGTACCTTGTTATCACTGCTCTGAGGAGGGATGGGTCCCTGGGCCGTCCACGCTTTGGCCAACTAAGCATGGCACAGATGCCAACAGCTCACTTGGTACCCAGAAATGCTCCGCTGTCGCTGACGGGTAGGGGTATCCTGGGAGCCTCATGGGAAAGGGCCTGTGCAAACATGGCATGTGGTAAGAAATCTAGTGGAGGAATAAAAGAGTGCTTATAGCCGAGCTGCGTGCTGGGGGAACGCTGATTTGGTCAAGCCCTTTACACTTGCGATTTTCTGCTAAACCAAGTGCAGGGCTGGCACTCCTGAAGCTCCATCCCTCTTGTTGGCATTGCCACCCTGAAACCAAAGCCATCTGGGATTTCAGCGGAGCAGCGCTGCTAAAGCACCAGGCAGCTTTCAGAATGAAGACCAAGGATGCTCCCAGCCGTGCAACACCCGCAGATGCAGGAGGGGCGCAGGCGGCGCCGCACGGGACTGCCTTCAGCTGCCCCTGCCTCGAGGTCGCCCCCGGCCGGGGCAGCCTTGGGGACACGTCCCGAGTGAGGCTGGCACTCCTGCGGGGACGCATCCCTACCCTTTGCCGGACAGGGGATGCCGTGGGAGGCTGGGTCGGGTGGCACACGGGTGCGGGGCCGGGGGCGGCATTGCCAGGTGGAAAAGCAGCAGAGATGGCAGGAGCAGTTGGCGTTGGTTATCTCCCCTTCAAATAACGCAGTGCTGGCTCATATATTTTTCATCCCAGTTGAGGGTACAGTGTCAGCCGATGACCTTTGTCACACCCCAATGCTTTCTGGGATGTAAATTAGGGGCTTTTTTTTCCCCATCTGGACAGATAAGATGGGCTCTGACTTGCACGTCTTGGAAGCAGATATTTATTTTAAGCCCACTGCTATTCTCAGCAGGTGGACAAAGATAATACTGTCATTATGTGCTCAGAAAATGCTTTGTAAAATTTGGTAAAGTATGCAGCGGACTCTGGAGCAGATAACATCTGCCTTAAAGGACTGTACTGCTGTAAACAGGGTTTAGAAAAATAGCACCCACTGCTTCTCCACAGGAGTATTGATTTTTGGTGTTGGAAAGGGTCAAATTCAAATTGCTGGCACAAAGAGCGGCTGCATCTCCTCAACTGTGTGTCTTTTAACAAAGAACAAAGTCATGCGACGGGAGGGAGGCAGAAAAGGGGATGGCAGCCCAGGGCGGCCGCACGCCAGCGCGCCTTTCCCACGGGAGCGGCCAGCTGCTGCCCTGCGGGGACCATCACCGGGATGGGGGGATGAAGGCTCCTCGGAGCAGCGCTGCCTTGGGGGGGGCCCCACAAACCACTCCCCCCCCCAGTGCAGCCCCTGCCCTGCAGCAGCCCTCACCCACCGGAGCATCCCGCCGGGAACTGCGGGGCAGCCGTGGCTCCTGCGGGGCAGAGCTCGCTGCAGAGGGGCTGGCTGCGAGGTGCTGGGGATTTTTTCAGCCCTCCCTTGCCCCCAGGAAAGCCAGAGCCCTGCCCCGAGCCTCAGTTTCTCCAGCTGTTGGACAGAGATAACTCCCTAAAGGGCTTTGAAACCTGCTCCTGAGATGGGCTGGGTGGGATGAGGTGTATCTATTGCTGCCTGTGAAGGAGGAGCGAGGTCTGCCCTGGCTGCTGCGTTGTACCTGGCAGACTGCTGGTGACAGTGAAATTTTATTGCCTGATTCCAAGGAGCAAAGGGTTTTCCCTTTCTTTACAGGTCAAGATGAGCTAGAAAGGTCTGCATCACTGCTGGAGGTCCTGGGCAAGCTGCTCACGAGCTGGGAGAGGGTGAAAAACTGGAGGAAACCTTACAGCAGCGGTGGTATGTCCCAGTGCCCCAGGTCCGTCCCTGTCCCGAGGGGCTGGGCTGTGTGAGACACAGGGAGGCAGCTCTGACCACCTCGAGCCCCGGTGGGCCAGGGCCAGCTTCACTCAGCCATACCTGTGCCCCGCAATGCAAAGCCTTGCCCCTGCCTGCCCACCGAGAGCAGGCAGAGCCCAGACACCCCATCTGCTCCAGAGCTTCCCCGGCAGACGCTGTCCTACTCCTCTGCATAACCCGCAGCGGCCCTGTGCCACTCTGAGAGCTGTGACCAGCCACGAGCGTGGCTTCTGACCCGGCCTGGGGCCTCGGCTTCGGCTCAGCGCCAGCCTGGCATCAGCAAACACCGCCAGCTCCTCGGCTGCAATGCCTCGTCCTTCCCGAGGGTGCCCGGCTGAGCCTTCCCCCGGCCACTTCGCTTTGAGCGTCTCCTGGAGTAAATGCATCCGGAGGCTATGCAAGCAGTGACAGACATTGCGATAAAGAAAAGGCAACCTTACCTCGCCAGGAGCTAAAAGCCTTTCTGTGACCTTGGCGAGAGCTCTCGGGCTGAGGACGGCAGTCCCTGGGAGCCCCGTGCTGCAGGAGGACCCTGCTGTGTGGGATGCAGCAAACCAGTCTGGTGGGAGCGGGAACACTCTCGTCCCCAAACCCTTTCTGCAGGGCACCGGGCGACCCAGCCCTGTTCAACCCCTTCCCCGTCCACCCTTTGTAGGCGCAGCCCTGGATAAACCTGGTGAAGCCCACGGTCCTGCCCACCTGCGAGATGCTCCCCATCCCTCCGGCACCCGGTCTGGGCAGCAGCGTGGGGCAGGACACAGGCAGCACCTTCCTGCCGGCACCTCTTCCCACGGGCCGTAGAGATGCTCTGCCCCGGAGAACCCCCGCAGCGGGTGACGGTTACCCCAGCCGCTGCCCTGCCGGCATTTGGACAGCCAGATACGCCCCGGCAGAGCGACTTGGTGTTCCCGTTACCCACACTGGTGCACATGGATGCTTGCCGTGATGTCAACCCAAGCCCCTACAGCGAAGCATCACCCTGCAGCGCAGCCCTGGGCACGGCTGCTCTTCTCTGCCTTCGCGTTAGGTGCAGGACTTGCCAAGCACCTCATCAGCTGAGGGCCTGGGGCTCAGCGTTTGCAAGCGGCCGGCCGGGGCTGTCGCTGCAGCACAGCAAGCAAATGAAGATCAGGCTGCAGGTCCTGGCGCACTTATAGCATAATGTCAGTTGTGGAAATTCACCGTCCAAGTTATCGTCCCACAGGAATGCCTTGAAAATGTTTCCTAGACACAGTCTAACGGGAAGCAATATCCTCCGCAGCAGAAAATAAAATGCAGAAGTGGCACATGCGAAGGCTAATGTTTAAAGTAAAGAATTTTACCCAAAGAGCATGTGGCAGATCCAAATCCCCTTCATCCAAATGTCATTATTTATTAATATTCACATTGTGTTGTTTCGTAAGAGAGACACAATCGATTGCTACCTCTCATAAAGCACAAAAAAAGGAAACCTGCTATGCAGGGTTAGGCTGGAAAGTGAAGGAGAAATGGCAATGGGCTCTTGCAAACCAGGTCCTGAAAACAAAGTGAACTTTCAGATTTTCTGCAAAAGAAGAACCGTGACTCGGGTCCCACAGCACCATAGCGGCAGTAGGTGCCACAGGAGCGGTGTGAGAGCGTCCCCTGCGCAGACCCCCGGCAGGGACGTGCCACCTCCCCGGGGTGACCCGCCGTCCCCGCTCAGCTCAAGAGGGCACGAGCAGCAAAACAGAAAGTGGGGAATCGCTGAGCACTAACAAGGCGGCTGCGTCTAATAAAAGTGGCAAGGACGCGTCCTTAGACCATTTAAGCAAAGCCCCGTGCTGCTCCCTCCTCCCGGGCAGATGCCCCAGCCCCGGGGGGACGCAGGCTGGGGCTGGGTCCGTGGCTCAGCCAGCGCCGGGGAGAGCGGAGGACGGGGAGATGATGCTCTTTGTGGTTACGTGCAGGAGGGAGTTGGCATCTTTTAAGGGGAAAAAATAAATGTCTTTCCCACTCAATTAAATGTAACTTAAGGCATTGGGAAAGGAAATGGACTTCCATTTATGGCTTCGGGATGGCAGGAGGGCAAGCATTTGATAACAAAATCGTGACGGGAGCCCATTTGAGCGGAGAGAGAGTTGTTTGTTTAGCATATCGATTGACTTTTATCCTGCAAGTAATTAACACGCATTAGTCAAACTCCACATTTTTCTAAAGCAAACTACTTTATATGATATTTTCAAGCGACGCATGTTAGCGGTTGGCAGCACAAGCAAAGAGCCGGAGGGAAATAGCCGCGGCGAGAAGAGCTGCAAGGAAGGCAGGGTGGTGGCAAGGACATGCCAAGGTGTGCTCCATCCTGGGCGGCTTTCCGTCCTTTAGGGTGCTTGCCCCTTGTGAGATGGAGGCACGTGTGTGCACAGGCGTGCGAGGGGCGATTTCCTTCTCCCCATGGCCACGGGTCCACAGGCAGGGAGCAAGCCGGTAGCTGGCCGGCAGGGACGACTGCTCAACCCCCACCAAAGCTGAGAGGGATCCTCCGCAGCAGAAGCTGCCCTTCACCCCGCGCGATGTGAAGGATGGCCCCGGTCGCGCCGCACTCGATGTTCGACGCTCGTTTGAAGCCCAGCCTGCACTTGCCTGCATCCCCCGAACGCTGCCTGCTCCCCTGCCTGCTCCCTGCCTGCTCGCACGGACAGCAGGAGCAGAAAAATCCACTGCCAGCCACCCGGAGAAGGGCGATCTTTCAACTTCATAAAGCAAAACCCAGGCAGGTCGCCCCAAATCCCCCACGCCGCCGCGGCAGCTGTGAAGAGTGGGTTTAAGCCGTTTAAAAATCCATCTCCTGGCTCATTATTATGCAGACCAATTTTTCATTCATTGGGAATCTACGGCAGCTTTTTAATGTGAGAAGCTCCCTACTCTGTTTCTCTTCCCCTGAAGAAAAATAGCTTAATTTCTCCAGTTTGATAGATTTTCCTGATCCTTCAAAAGGTAGAAAAAGACTCTTGAAAATCGGTCGTTGAACTATCCACAGGCATTTTATAATGGCCGTAAATAGGTCTATACTGAATAGCTCTCCAGGCATCAACTTGAATGGTGTCCTTGACACTGTTATTATTATCCCTGCTGAAAAAAAAAAAGAAAAGAAAAAAGAAAAAGAAAGTCTGGGAGCCTCTCCACACGGCAGTTTGTATGTCTCTGTGTCGCAAGAAGGCTGGAAGAGCTAAATTCCCCTCACCGTATATATGCCCCCAGAGATGGGTGATCCATGCCATTTTTCACTTCCCAGAATTGTCATAAATTTCATGGAATTTCATGCATAAAAAAATCAATGCACATGAGAAATTTTGCAAACTCTGGAGCAAATGAAGTATAAGAAGAAGTTTGGGGTAATTTATTTTCTGCCTTTTGCCCCTTTGTCCATTTTCAGTTGTCCATCTAAATCCCCAGTTAGTTTCCGATGGAGAATATATTTTCATAACTTCTCGTGCTATCGTGTCATGTTGCTCTTTGCAGATGAACAGCTACTGAACTCCAGCTTTGGGGCGGTTATTCTTCAGGGTAACCATTTTGTAGCATTACAATACATCGCCACATTCAGCAGCTGCAAGAGGTTTTCAGCTGTAAAACCCATTTTGGCCCTCCACCACAGCATCTTCACACTTACCCCCTAAACCTGTCCTTTTAACCTTAGATCTCGTGGGATTAACTCTTAAGTCATGAGAGACACTGTGGAAAAGCTTGAGGTTAATCAGTAAGAGCTATTTTCTCAGAATAAATAAGGTGCTTTCATTTCTTGAAAGCCACTCTGATTTTTCCAGCCCACTCATAAGGCAAAAATAGCGTGCCCTAAAAATGTCACCATGCGTGTATAGATTTCTCTCTATCGCAAACGAGCGCAGCGATCAGCTACTTCTCTCCCAGAGAAGCCTCGGAGCCCTTCCCAGGCTCATCCCCCGGAGCGAGGGGGCCCAGGACCCCGTGGCCCCAGTCCGACCATCACACCTCCAGCAGGAGGAGAGGGTGCTCAGGTGGGATTACCTGCCATCAGGTTTTTGCAGAACACCTTTACCTAGGGCAGAACATAGATTATAAATAGAAACTATAGTGTAAGGTAAGGCCGCAGATACCTGCATAGTTTGGTGCATAGTTAAAGTGCGGTTAAAACAAGGCTAAAGTTGTAAAGACATAGCATCACCCATGGACATTTACACATTTATCAGGCAAAAAGTAGTTTTTCTAACATTTGAAAGCCAGGAAATTCTAGTGGAAGGTGTCCCTGCCTATGGTAGGGGGGGTTGGAACTAGATGATCTTTAAGGTTCCTTCCAACCCAAACCCTTCTATGACTCTATGAAATTCAGAAGTTAGCTGGAAGCCTGGACTTTGCAGTACAAGCTTGCAGAAGTGACTCAGGGGTCAAGGTTGGTGGCTGCAGCTTCCCAATGACCGAGTAACGAGGGGTCACATAAACCGCAGCTGATGCGCTACGGGCTGCGGTGGTGTTTGCTGCTGCGTTAAACTGCACAGCTGCTTTTGGAAAATGCTTCTGGCTTTCAGACTTCTCCCTGGTATTCTCATGCAGGGACTTCATGCTGAGGACTTCAGGGATTTCTCTCAAAAACATGGGAAAAAAATGAAACGTGCCAGCGAAATGTCCCCGAGAGCCCCTAACCCATGTTTTTACTTGCACCGGGGGTCTCCTCAGTGCTCACTGAATGCCTGCCTTCACCTGCAGCACGTCTTCTCCTCTTCCCAGATGTTGCAGTCCATGAAACAAAGCCAGGAATTACATTTATTCTTAGAGAATGAAGAGCGGGACAGGTTTCTGTGGATTAATTTTGCGCACCAGTTTTTTCCCCTCTCTCCTATCATGTTTTATCATTGGCTAAATGCTAAATTTAAATGCAATAAAGAGGTCTAACGCCTCTGCCCCAGTTTCAGTGGGAGCGAGGAGCCCTGCTGCGGCTGGCGGCTGTGAGAGCCAACGCTGCTGCAGCATGCGGGAGCTTCGGTGTCCTCATATTTTTCCATGCAAACCATTTAGAAACAAAACAAGATAGCAAACACAAATCAATTCAATTGTCCTAGAATATGACAGCTTGACTTGCGACCTGTCTCATCTGGTACATGACAACGTTGTTTGCATCCTATTAAAGTGGATGACTTGTGCACCATTCATACAGAGCAGAGGTTCTCTTGGTGACAGCTTTTGAATCATGGCACTTTCTTCATCATACAATTCACCACCAAACCCCTCCGCCAATTGACATTGTAACATGGGTGTCACCACACAGAGCAGTTTATCCTTCAGCACCAGCAATGCCAGTGGGATATTTTTATACCCCTGCGCTCCCCGGTCTGCAGAGCAGCATTGCTCTGTCCCAGGCACTCCATTGCTCCCCGGCACAGCCGCGTATTGCCGGTGCCTTCTGCTCCGGCAGACCTCTCTGTAAAGTTTACAGGAGCGCCTCAGAAGGTGTAATATTTAACCTAACATCTCTGTGAGCATCTAAACTTTCTTTTATAATTGTTGGGCCCAAGCAGCCTGGCTGGAGCGGGGTCCGTGCCTCCAGCCGTTCCCGTGGGTCGCTGTGCGTGTCCTGGGTGCCAACCTGGGGTGCAAACACCGGGGGAGAAACCGTTTCACGCACAAGGACTGCGCGGCACAGACACCCGCTGCGGGTGCAAGGACGTTTTGCACCTGCGAGCTCACATTTGCGCCCACGTGGGCGCACTAAACCTCCGCCCTGGGTGTGGGCTGCAGCTCCACCTGCACCCACACCAGGGACCATCTCCTAGCCCACGGAGCACGAGATGCCCACCTGGAAAAACTGCTGAGCAGAGGAGCTGGCCGTCCCCAGCCCTCTGCCACGGCCAAAGCAAAACTGCTGAGAGGCACCGACTTGCTGCACGGCTGAAATCACGGATTCATAAATAATTAAGGTTGGCAGCGATTTCTGGAGAGCTCCAGCCCAACTGCCTGCTCAAAGCAGGGCTGACTGAGACCCGGCAATGCCCCCCCCGCCACCTGGGGGGTGACCCTGCTGTCTGCTGGCCGAAAGCTGATGAGACGGCCGTCCCCCTCGCCCTGGGCGGTAGCGGAGGTGCCCCGGCCTCTGGGAGGTGTTCCCCGCGGCAGGACCAGCAAGCGGGTTGCAGCCTTCTCCTGGGAAGGGCTGAGGCCGTGGGCACGCCGGCTGCCCTCTCCTAATGGTCCCACGGGGCCAGGCCCCCATGTGCCACACACGTGGAAATCCCCAATTCCTGCGAAGCTTGATATTCCTCCCGATAGGAAATGCGTAAGCAAGCGATGTGCACCGTGAGCTGCCCTACATCTAACACCCGAAATATAGCTGTAGGGCAGAGGCACTGAAATTCATGCGTACCCTATTTCGCTAATTTACAATTCAAGATCTACGTTTTTTAATTTGCTTTATTTTTAAATTGCAGATTGTGCTAGAAACTTCTGTGTTTTCCTTAGTTAGAGCAGGTCAGATCCGAAAAGGGCTCCTGACTCCGTTGCCTTTCTGGTTCTCATCCCTGAACCTCTGCGCGGAGCATCATCCCAGGCTGCACCACTGTGATTAGCAAAGCCGAGCAAATAATTCCTAATCACTGATTATCTGCCAAATTTTGACTGCTCCTGTCTTTGGACTGCTCCTGCCCAGAATTTGGAGTCCCTCTCCCACCTAAAAGAGTAAGCAGGCAGTAACACATGCTAGTTAATAGAACTGTGCCGAAAGTACAGTATTTAGGTTAAAACTATCTTTTTTTTTTTTGGATGCCTTCGCTATGCAGTAGCCAAGCCTGGGGGATGCTCCACACCACCTACCCTTCCTGGGGGGTGTGTGTGTGTGTAAAAATAAGTAAATCTTGATTCTACCTCATGCACCATTTTTAAAAATGAATAAAAGCAGCTCAGCCTGGGGGGTGGACCTGGCCCCCCCCGTGGGCATCAGGAGAGTGCACTGAGCAAGGTCAGACATAATGATATTGTAGCCATCCTGGGTTGCAACAGTGGCACTGGCAGTTCATGATACAACTCCGGAGCACCAGCATAGACAATATTTGACTCTGCCTGCGAGCTTTGGGGAATGCCTCCTCCTGACACTGCTCCTGCGCTCTCCTCGGGATGCAGCTGAGGGAAGGGTCTGCTCTTTCTCCTGGCAGCGGTGGTGTGTAGCGACAGCCCAGCACAGCCCAGCACAGCCCGCTGTGTTCCTTCTGACGCCCCGGGTACCAGCTCTCCTGCAGCCTCTGGCTCGGGGCAGGAGTTTCCCAGAGGCAGGAGCGTGGGGCCATCGGGACCTCGGCTCAGCTCCGTGCCCTGCTGAGGCTTTCTCCGCTGTTCCTGTGTTCCTCCGTGATTATTCTCCCACAAAGAGAGTCCCTCTGGCTGAGGTTTTGACTTTCTTTGCAGCAGGTGCTTTTCCCTTGGTTCTCATGCTAATTTTTATTGCGAAACAAAGTTTCTTATTTTCCTCCTTGAATTAGTTCAAATTCTCCTTTAGCTGGAATCACCACCACGAGGTGAGACTACCCTCGACTTTTACCCTCTTTACCCTTGACTACCTACGGCTTTTCCTTTCCTGACAACATTGCTGCTCCTACCAACACACGGGCTTGCACGTCTGTATTCCAGTTGAAATAAATGCATGATCCCTTCCCTTCCAGAGGGACGCTCCAGTTTGTCTGCTGCTGCAGCTGTGTACAGCAGCAAATCCTCCTGGCTAATGATGCTACAACTGCCCTAACGTCATTTTTTCTATTGCAAGATGCTCATAGACCTTTACAAAGTGCTCCTGCATCTTTCCTCTGGTGGCACGCTCTCCTGACTCATCCTGGTTGTCATGGTGTGTGCCAATCTCTGCCTTGTTCTTTCTCAGCTCTGATCCCAAGCCTTGTATGTTTTCCAGCTCTGTTGGATCTTTAACTGCTTTTTCCTCCCAGCCAGGCTTTAACTCCCGGTCCCATTAATCACTGTGGACCTGGGGTCCTTAGGAGCCTTTGTTACACCCTGCCTGCTCCGTCCCTCCAGTTGTACTTCCAGTTGTCCTTAGCCTCTGTACGTCTTCTTTTGCCCTATGCCTTCCACAGGACAGCTGTGGCTCCTATCTCGTCTCAGACATTTCGTCTCACACTGCATCTGACATCTCCTCGGGGGTTAATAACACAGGGGGATTCTCCGGACTGCGGTTTCCATCCTGCTGCCCTCCAGCGTGCTATGGCTGTAAGCAGAGACACTGAAGGACAACCAGTTCTCCTGGCCTCCCGTACGCCGAGCACTTCATTTGATTTAAATTAATCACAACTCAGATTTGTGGCTACCCCACCACAAATTACAGATTTTCCATGGACAAGTTCAAAAACATTAACTAACAGAGCCACAGCAGAAACGGAACAGCGGCACAGAGGAGGAGGAGGGCTGGAGGCTGTGCCCCCGACTGTCCTGGTTTTGGCTGGGATAGAGTTAACTGTCTTCCTAGTAGCTGGCACAGTGCTATGTTTTGAGTTCAGTATGTGAAGAATGTTGATAACACTGATGTTTTCAGTTGTTGCTAAGTCATGTTTAGACTAAGTCAAGGATTTTTCAGCTTCTCATGCCCAGCCAGGGCACCTGACCCAAAC
Source organism: Haliaeetus leucocephalus (assembly GCF_000737465.1). Lineage (NCBI taxonomy): Eukaryota > Metazoa > Chordata > Aves > Accipitriformes > Accipitridae > Haliaeetus > Haliaeetus leucocephalus. The sequence continues at coordinate 4,388,383 of NW_010973302.1, read as the reverse complement.
TGGCCAACAGGGTATTCCATACCATGGGACGTCCCGTCTAGTTTAGGAACTGGGAAGTGGGGGGCAGGGATTCGCCGCTCAGGGACTGGCTGGGTGTCGGTCAGTGGGTGGGGAGCAATTGCACTGCGCATCATTTGTACATTTCAATCCTTTTATTACTACTGTTGTCATTTTATTAGTGTTATCATTATCATTATTAGTTTCTTCTTTTCTGTTCTATTAAATCATTCTTATCTCAACCCAGGAGTTTTACTTCTTTTCCTGATTTTCTCCCCCATCCCACTGGATGGGGGGGGAGTGAGTGAGCGGCTGCGTGGTGCTTAGTTGCTGGCTGGGGTTAAACCACGACACCGACCATGGCACGGCAGCAGATCTAGTCCCTGGCTGAGCTCCGTCACGCTCCGCAAGCACCCACCAGCTGGAGGATGAGTGTGCATGGGACGGTAGAGCGGGTACATATCCTCGTCTGTGCTCACCGGCATTATTTTCAGCCTCTTCAACCAGCTTTCCTATTTCAGAAGTTGCACCTTTTCACATGGCTGGAATTGAATGCTTTACCTCAGGCCCATCTCTGCTGGCGTTGTTAGGGTCTTCATTCATTAAGTCTGTCTCAGGCGATGAGGCATCTCCCAAGCCAAAAGCACAGCATGCTCTGTTCCCCGAGGGCTTGCACCTGGCAGAAGTTCACTGCAAGGGATGCAGAAAAGCAGCAAAGCAGCAAAGCTTACCCATAGCCCCAAAGCTATTTTTTCTTGCCAAAAAAAGTTGGCATTTTTTTTTCTCTAGAAAATGCAAATTCAGCTTTACTTTGCAGAAATACAAATATCTAGGTTAACGAATAACTGTAAAATGCCCAGTATCCAAACCAGAACCTGGCCTGGAGCACGGTGGGCAAGATCCAGTCCAGGGGATGGGCAGCAAAGTGGGCAACCCCCCACTGCTGCATTGGCAAGCCACCGTTTCATCCCTCTCTGCACCCTCTGGGATCCACTCGGTTCCCCACCGCACGTCCACCAGCAGCTTATTCAGGGAATGGCTTCACGCTCCTGACAAATTAAAGCTGCTTGATACTGTTCTGGCTTGGCAGAGCAGGCGTCCTTCCCGTCAGTGACAGCCGCTAATCACTCCCGGTTCGTTAGGGAGTGACAGCCTCCCTCCCCTCCCGTCGCACCCCTCCCTGGGGGCTCCGGTGCTGCCTTTCCTGGAAGTTTTTCCTCCCCTGGTCCCCGCATTTTCGCATCAATCGTAATTGGTGCGATTTCTTGCCTGGAGGTGCCCTGCCAGCGTGGAATCTGAGCTGGGCTTTGGGGTGCGTGTTTTGGTGTGCCGGAGTGATGGACCGCATCCTGCCTGATCCCGGAAAGCACCCACTGGGGCTGGCAGAGCCGGCGCTGGGGAAGGCACAGGGCAGAGGGGAGATGAGCAGATAGCAGGCGGTGAGCAAACAAAAAGAAAGACCTTGTTCATCCCGTACCTAACAAAACCTTGGGTCTTGCATCCAGGGGATGTCGTGACGGTAAAAAACGGGCTTGAAAAGGGCTCGGACACACGGCTGGCTGGGGCTGCTCACCACGACACTGCCATCCTGCGCAGGGGCAGCCGCCCCTCGGTGCCACCGTCCTGGGGGGAGCCCTGTCCCCGCAGCCCCTCCTCGCTCCGTCCTCGCCCCCTCAAACGCATGGTAGGACACGTGGCTGGCAGGACCCCCGCTGCCACCTTGGAAGGTGGCCCTGGGGACAAGTCCCCCTCCACGTCCCACCGCCGCCGCCGTGCCGGCCGAAGCGCCGGGGCCCCGCTGAGCGGAGCAGACGGCATTTGGTCGGGGCAGTTTAAGCCAGCCAGGATTTAGATTAACCCAGAAAGAAGAGTGGACAAATTGAGAGCACTGAATTGGGGTGTTTAGCTGCAAATCACAAATTTTGGTCTAAAACATGCCTAATGAAGGCACTTGTCCGAAGGCGAAAGCCCCCATGTTTGGCAGTCCAGCCCCTCACCGTGGGCACCCCACGGCAGCCGGGTGCTGCAGCTGCTGGGGGGTTTTGGCAGGCACGGCTCCGGTGCCGGTGCCGCTTCGGCACCCAGCCAGCCCCCGGCTCGGAATCGCACGTGGCCGTAGCCTGGCCACCCTCGGCGGGGGACGCCGGCTTCCCTGAGGCAAGGATCGGCCGTCCGCATCACACCACGCCGGGACGAGGTGGGCGGGAGCTGGGCACGACCGATGGGAGCCATGGTCTGGCCTTTTCATGGCCACGTTCCTTCTCCCAGGCTCTCCCAGCAAAGCGCCTGCCCCCAGCAGTAACCCCAGGCGGGGACCCCGGGGGTCTCGGCAGCACAGGCAGCCGGGACAAGCCCCCAGGCACAGTCCCCGGGGTTGGCACGGACCGTCGCCCCACAGCAGCATCACCCTCGCCTCGTGCTGCAAATGCCCACCACAGCTATGCCAGCACAGGCGGCAGGGCTGCCCTGTCTGAAAAAAAAGCCAATACGGCTTTCTAATGCCAGTTTTACTGCTGGTTGTTCTTTTTTTTTTTTCCAAATTTGGGCCCAGGTTTTGCAGCTACCTATTTTATATACGACTGGGAGCTGAATTTTCAGCTGTGTCAATCCCCTGCCTTGCTGGGAAACCTAATACCCCCAAATAAAAATCTATATTTAATACTCTAAGCACATCCAATAGTTACATAATTCGTATCTATTAGCTAAGTACAGTAATGAGTGCTCTGCATTTTTAAAACATCAGTTAATTGTCTCCCTCCTCCCTGGCAGCGCAGAAGAACAGACAGAAAAGGCACAAAATGAATCCCACAAAACCACATCTGACAGGTTTAAAAATCTATTTTCCTACAAGGAAATATGGGAAGGACGGGTGATTAATGAAAGACTATGAAGAAAAGGTTTTATCCAGCAGATTAATTTCAACGTGTGTTTAAATCCTTCGCGGAGTTGGACAAGATGCTTGGAGGCGAAGCCGGGGGGGCTCCCAGGGGCTGACCGGGCGGCCGCCCTGCCCGGCTCCCTTGCGCTGCTGGCTCCATCGCCCTGCCCGGCTCCCTGAAATCCACTTCTAACGAGCACCGAGTTTGGCTGGACAAGAGCATGGCCCTGACGGGGCAAGGGGGCCGTACCTGGATCGGAGCCCATGCTGGGGGATTACAGCGGGGAGGGAGCGCTCAGCCCCACGGCATGCGGGATCGCATCGCCGGAGAGCTCACGCCTGGCGTGTGACCGCCGTGGCTAATCCCTGAGGATGCCATCACCTCCAAGAGCTCAGCCCACAGCACCGATCCTCCTTTGGGGGGATTTCCTCCCCGCCCCCCCCACCGTGGGAAGAGGTCTGTTAGGTTCAAGGGTGGTGATGCTGGGGAAAGCGCAGGGTTCGGGTATCGAAGGCAGAAAGGGATTGCCGTCCCCTCCTCGGCAGCGGGCTACTGGCCCTTGCCTGTCACGGGGCACTGTTCCGCAGTGGTAGTTCTAAGCAGTTTGGAGAGAATTTGCAGGAAATCTTAATTTTAAGCATAGTATTGATTCACCTGGAAAATCAAGTAAGCATAACTGCATAAGCAAAATTTTAACTTTTTAGAGTCAGCCCCCGCTCTGAATAATGCTGACTGGGTTTTACAAAAAGAGAAATATTTTTAACATCGGCATGTGATTTCCCCCGCAGAGACAAATAACGAGGGCAGGAGAATGAATCTGGCATATATGGAGGGCAATCATTTAAAGCTTTCATGTTTAGGGAGCAATTAATTATCCAAACCTCCAGTTTTGGAGAAGAAGATATTTAATCTCTTTTAATCCCTTGTGACTCGAACCTCTGACCTGAAAACCATGACCTTCGGCATCCCACGCTGCCTCCCTTGGGACGGAACTGAACGAAGGACCGTTGTTTTGTAAACAAACCTTTCACAAATCCTGGGAAATGTTGCCCAGGAAAGCTTTGCTGTCGGCTGCCTCACAAGATGGGCTCTTAAAAGTATAACATGGAAGCAAGTCACTTGCAGCATCGTGGATCCTGCCAAGTCCCGGAGCCCTGGCACCCGCAGCCAGGGCACGCACAAGGCTGGGGGTTTGCTCGTTTAGTTATCGGTCATCAAACCCTGATCGAGCAACGGCAGGATTTGGAAGCTGATCGTTTGGTGCTGCATACACCTTGCTCGTGGCATGTTATCAGCTGTTTTATTGACATCAATTCTAATGACTTGGATTGTCCCTCACCTACATAATTCAAAGCTGACATTACGTTGTGCAAAGTAAACCCAGATACACTTGAGCAGGGGCTGCTGCGCATTTCCTAGCATAGCCCTTTGCTTGCCTTCTGCTCGTTCAGCTAAAGAGCCAGGGCAGGGACTTACTATTTGTTGTTGTGCAAAAACAGACTTTGATGAATGATTGTAAAAGCTCTGGACCGCCCCCTCCCCCCCAGCATAAATCTGGAAAAATCACTCAAATTTTAGTCTAATCTCAATCTCTTTTAAAATAATGAAAGATGGCACGATCTGGTTTTTCTCCCATACATTTTTTCCTGCACCCTCTTGATACCAGAGCATCCATCCGAAGACACAGGAAAGGGGATTTCTTCCAAAGCCACTGGGAGAACCTTGCCTTTGCCCGACCCACGCCCTGGGGATCGTGAGGGCTGGGGTTCTGAAGGTCTGCAAGAGGTGTGACAGGCAGGTACAGAGCCGGGGCGATCACTCCCTCCCAAACGGAATAATTACCAGTCATTGCGGATGGAATAAATAAGCTGTCCCTGATAGGCGGCTCGTGGTTCCAAGTTCACGAGTCCCATTTATGCTCCTTCCAAATACCCTATATCATTTGTAAGACAGCAGACCATTAGGGAGTTGATATTAGCCTTACCTGCAGGCTTATACGCGAAGATGAATTGCTGTACATAGTCAAAGTATCTCTTCTGTGGGGAAAACAACACTGGGATACAAGTGAGGAAAATGAGAACACCGAGCAATGCTTTCATTTAATTTATCCGCGGATGGTGCGACACGCTTCCATTAACCGTGGGGCGGGATACGTACGTTAACCATGGCAAGGATCGTGCAGGCTTTGCTAATTAACGGTTGGCTCATGGAAGGAAAGAATCTCCCTCCCGCAGCCAGAGCTCTGCAACACTTCATGAGCAGGTGGATGTCTTCAGTAAACTGAAAAGTACAGAAAATTGACACTGAAACAAGTAATCATGGTGCCGTTGGCTGAAGCTCGCTCCGCTTCCCATTTCCCATGGTAAGCCTTCCCTCGGGAATGCGTGCGCCTGACCCTAAACTTTCCCCATTTTCCAAGCCAGTGCACTTGATGGGAACTCATCTTGCTGCTCGCCCCCTGATTACATACCCCGCGGATCTCCAGGGGTGGGACCGCTGCCAATTTAGAGTTGGCCGAATCCATTTCACTTACGCAGCTTTTCAAAGATTGGGTTCGGGCTCGGGGCTTTGTTTGTTCGTTGCCATTCCTTGCGGCTCAGCAGACGGCCTCGCCTGTGAAATAAACGCCATTCGGCGTTACCCTCGCTCTCGTGGAAAACACGCACGCGTATATTGTGTTTCCTTTAAAACAAACCCACGTTGGGGAACGACCGCTCAGGAAACGATGCTTTAATGCCAGGTTTTTAAGGGTGTTTGCTCCCCCCTTTTCAATTTTTAGTAAGCTAGTAAAAATCAATAGGCCTGTGTTCCCATCTGCACGCCACCTGACATGCCATGAATGATCAATGGGGCTCACGGAGGGGCTCTCAGGAAAGCCGAGCGCTGCAGCGGCCACGGCAGACGGAGATTCCGGCGCTTCGGCTTCTTCCTCTCCCCAGTTCGGTCTTTGCTGCCGTCGGGCCGCGGTGCCCAGCACGAGGCCAGCCCCAACGGTGCCGGAGAGGACAAGCAGCAGCAGCGGCAGCTCAGCAGACGTACACCTCCGTCGGCTCCGCTCGAGGATTTGCCCGAAGCTCCAGTAGTTGCACCGGAGCAGCGGCACGCAGGCGAGCTCAGCCTGCGAAGGCTGGGAGCGAAGCCCGGCCGGGGACGTTGCACAGGTCCCCGATCCACGCTCCCTGGGCTCGGCAGAGCTGGTGGCATTAAAAACCCGAAAGAGCAAGTGCTGTGCAGAGGGCAAGCGTCAGGCAGTGCCACGCAGCACCGGGGCCGTAGAGGCTGAAGCAGTACCTGGGGAAAATCGCTTTCCAAGTGGTTCCCCAGCAGTTCCTCGGAGAGCTGGGGATGCTGCCCGCGAGGAGGCAAAGTGCCGAGACCCTGCTGAAAACACGACCTCCATCTCAGCCTGAGGCTGAGGCTCCTGCACTGTTGGAAACATGGGAAGGGGCCCACGGGGGCCGGCGGTGCCGATGTTCAGCCAGGGCTGGTCCAGCAGGCACCGGTGGGAGGTGGGAAGCATCCCCGGCCACAGTGGCAGGGATGGGAGTGGGAAAGGCAGGAGCGGGGAGACACGTCCATCTCACCTCTCTCCCTGCCGAGACAAGCAGAGTTTTATTTCTGGAAGCAATTTAATGGTTTGCTGATAACTTTGATTGGTTTTGTGTCAGGTTAGCTTTTAATCTCTGCTCTGGTCCGCTTCATTCTTTAAAATAACTGTGATTAAAGGATGCTGTTCTAGCATCGCATGTGCTCACGGGCATGCGTGTGACGGTGCACGGGCAGATGGCTCCTGCCTGCTGACCCTCCCTGCCTGCTGCTGACACGTCTGAGCTTCAGGCTGGGACCATGCCACTGCCCGGCGCTGCTCCTCCTGAGGAAGGATGGGGAGAAAACGGCCACGGAGGAAGGAAAGCTGCTTGGAGGGAAAAGGTAGCAGAGACACTGATAGCTACTGATCTGCAACACGCAGGGAGGTGTACCCCTACCCCAGGGAGGTGCACCCACCTCGGGCACAGCCTCACCACCTTCCCACCCCACCGACCCCGGTGTTGCCCCCTCTGTCCCCATCCCCTCCACTGTGCACCTCTCCCCGCCCAGTCCCCATTCCAGCACCAGCCCAGAGGACCCTCGCTCATGCATCCTCTCCAATTGCCGCTGCGCGTCCAGCTTTGTTTTCCAGGTGCCTGAAGTTAAACGGATGGGCATTTGCACTGCACTCTGGTAAGGCAGGTGATGCTGCTTCCCTGGCGATGCTCCTTCAGCTCTACTTCCCACGTCCCGCCTCCTTCCAAACTGCCCCCCATCCCAGGAGCAGACCTTCCCATCCCAGCCTGGCCGGTTGGGCTTGGCCGCGTCCCTGGTGTGTGTTTAACCGGTGTTTCTCCACGAGGCTGGATGGGCAGAGCGTGCTGCTGCTCGGGGTGAGCTTCCCACCTCTGCTTTCGCCTGGGCAGAGCAGGGTAAAGCCTTGGACACACGCATGGCTAAATGGCAGCATGTGCTGGGAAGAGTTAAGAATGGTGGTTTTGGGGCGTAAGACCCCCCTGCACCCCTCAGGCAGCCCCTTGCTCCCATGGGGCCACTGAGCAGCTTTTGGGAGAGGATGCTGCTGGCTGCTGTGCCTCTCTGTGGCCCCTGGAGTCGCAGAGAATCCTCAACATACCACATCTTTCACGCTCCCAAACGAATTTTCTTCGGATGCAGCCTCTGGGCAGAAAACGGACCTGTTCTTGGCAAACACACCAGGAGGGGAAAGAAAACCCCAGCCTGAAGTTCCTGGGCACGCCGATGGTTTCCTTCACTCCGGGGCAGATGCAGATTTTAATCAATGAGATCGATGGCGAATGCTCACGGGCTGCAGGAACGGAGAAGGGGCTGCTGGAGAGTGGCCGCAAGATGGATGACCAGCGGCAGAGGACCTGGGGGAGGTCAGAGGTGACCGTCACCTTGAGATCTAATCTGCAGCTCGCCCCCTCCGCGACGGATGCTGCCCGGGCTCCTACGGCAGCTCCTGCCCTCTTGCTGCCTAACCGCAGGCAGCCCTCGCCTGCCCTCTCCCACGGCCCCTCTCCCCACTGTGTAACCCCCCTACCTTTACACACGCGCTTCACATGAGCGAGGGTATCTCTCAAGTCACCATCCCCAAGCAGAGGATACAAATCAGATCTTTTGCCTACAGAGCAAAGCACATCCCAAAAGCTGCCTTGTCTCCTGTCGTTTGCCTTTGCCTTGCCCATCCTGGCTCCCCAGGCGCCATCAGAGACCCTTTCCCAAGCCCAGCGGCCCCGGAGCCACCTGCCCCAAAACCCAGCACTGGGGAGCAGCCGGTGTGATCCCCGCAGCAGGCACGGCTGGCCACCCAGGGCCACATCCAGTCTGGTCTGGAGCATCTCCAGGGATGGAGACAGCACCGCCTGCCAGGGCAGCCTGCGCTGGGGCTTGGGCTCCCCCGCAGCCACCTCTGTCCCCTTCTCCCTTCTTCCTCCAGAAAGCTCACCTGAATGTGAAACCTTGGCTCAGAACCCCACATCCCCTGGGGGGGACAAGGACAAACTGGGCTGCCTTGTATTTCGGAGCAAGCACTGGGCGAGAAGGTTTCCTTGAGAGGGTAGCTCTGCCTCTCCTCCTGAGCCATACAAAACGCGCGAATACCCGCTCAGCTTCATTCCCACCTAGCTGCACGGGATGCTGCAGTCCAAGCCTCCTCTCCGAATTAGGAGCGGCTGAGGGCTCCCGTCTCCCAGCACTTGCCCCAACCCAGAGTATCACATCTCCTCCCCAGTCCTCTCCTGCCTGGCACAAACGCCCCACACCAACGCTCCCAGTTTGTTCTCTGCCTTTGGCGTCGATGGTGAGCGCTCTTTGCCGGCGTCACCTTGACTATCTGAATAACCTGGCTGCACGGAACAGCATTTTCCAGAAAAACAATGATTTGCCAAAATGACTTTGCCTGGCCCGAGTTTTTTGGCAGAGCGAACAGGAGGCGTAGCAGTCCGCTCTCATAAAAAAAACATTACCCAGGTTTGAAAGCACGGCTCAGCGAGCCCAGGGAAATGGCTCTGCAAGTCTCGGCAGATCGCACCGGGATTTGGGTTTGGCCCCGGAGCGTCTGGTGCTCACTCCGAAGGCTCCTGCTCAGCCACACATGCTTTGCAGTCGTTCTCTGATCGTCTGGTTCCCTCTCACGCAGTCTTTGGCTCCCAGGGTTCATTCTGCTCCCCATCCTCCTCCCTCTTGCCTTCCCTCTCCTTGAGCCGGGCAGTCCGGCAGCTGGCGGAACCACAGTTGCATTTGTTTCTGCAACAAATCCGGGACTGCTCTAAAATGGATTTTAAGTCACTTTCTGGCTAAACTGCAAACATGGTGATAATATGCAGCCTGCCTTAATAAATTCTCTGTCCTTAAGGCAGAAAGAAATATTTTTTGTGACTCTGCAGCAGTGCTGTGCATTGCTGAACAGGTTCCCATTTGGCTCCATACTGTTTTGCATTTCATTGCAATTCATTACCATACTATCTCTGTCCTGATATATCATAAAATCCACTTTTGAGAGCCTCCTGGAGTAACAAGATAATTAAAAATGGGTCAACATTATCCTTCAAGACAGAAAGGTAGAAAACACCTTCTCCCACAGGTACCCGTGCTGCCGGGCGGCCAGCTGACTGCAAAGCAGCCCGTGCAGCAGCAGCGATGGTCCCGTCTCCAAAGGGCACGTCCAGAGCATCCACTCCCCCCCTCACCCCTGCCCATCCCCAGGCACCTCAGACTCAGCACTGGTGCCAGTGGGGTGACCGCTTAGATGTATTTGTGAACCGAGATGACCATGAAACCGGACCAAACAGCTCTCTGTTACTCCTAGTCCTTGCAGGCTGCTAAAGAAGCCTTTATCTTTTAATGAGACCTAAATGAAAGAAATATCATTCATACTATAATCCGGGCTAAATTTATAAATGGTGTCACCCCACTCCTACCAATGGAAGGGGATGAGGACTGGGGTTGGACCCAGAGCTGGTTTTTACAATATCATTATTCAATAAGAAACACAGTATTTCATAATGTATAGTATAAAAGCAGTCAGGTGCAGTGAGAGCTGCAAAACATGATCCTTGATACTCATTACCGTCAAACGCACCTCCACGAACTTGACCAACGGCAACGGTCATGGCAACCCCAACCGTGGGGAAACTTCTCTTCTGGTTTTCCCTTTGTCTCAGGCAGCTTGGTACCAGCAGTCTGATGGTCGGGACAGTGGCTGTGCTCTTGGACAAAGCCACTGTCGTATTTCAGACAAGGTGGGATGCTCCCTCAAACGGTCTGTTCTGCTGGCCTGGACCGAGCATCGGTGGCCCCAATGCACCTACACACAGTTGCCATATTTCTTGCATTGCTACCAGATCTCAACTGACAAACACAGGTAATGCATACATAAACCAAGGTGTAAGAACGCGCTCTACTAGAGAGTAACAGAAAAAATAAAGCCAGAAATCTTTGAGATATTGAAGATGTAAATACCATAACACTGCGTCAGGTCCCAAGCGGGTTCCTTAAGGTGACCTTGGGTATTCTGGCAGTCATGGCCCAGCTGATCTACCACCACACATAGTCACAGCTCTGTCACTTGAATATCTTCTCATCAGCTGTATCTTTGCAGATTGGACTGGTAAGCAATGCCAGGATGAAGTCAGCCAGACTGCCAAGAGAGAAGCCTTCTGCCCAAGCCAGCTGATGGCACCTTTGAAGTCCTAGGCCATGCAGAAGATGAAGAAATGGGTCTTTTAAAATAAACATGCAGTAGGTGAGATCGGAATGTGAATACTGATAAAAACAGTACTGCAGTCAACTTCCCTCCCCCTTGGCTCTGGATAAACTTGTAAGAAGAAATACTCTTGCTAAAATCACTCCGACTTGACCGCAACATTTGCTTTGACTACAGAGGAAGACTAATCTCAGGGAGGAACGAGTACAGCAGCTTTCCCCAGCGGCCAGCCCTACCCGAGACACCAGGACCCCCTGGCTGTCCCACGACACTGGTCACGAGAGGGTGACACCAGGCAGTGACACTGCCAGTGCAGCAAGCGAGGACACGTGCCTGAACAGCGAGGGGCAGGAGGCAGTCCTTGATGTCAGAAAGGTGGTTTTTGGTGGTTTGTTTTTTTTTTTAAATCAAATTTAAACTTGCAAGATGTGCAGATTCCACCACCATTTTTATGATAAAAATATCAGCTTTCTTTTACTGTATTGTAAATTGGGAGTAGCTCTACAGGAATTAATAAATGCCTGTTTAAAGCCAGTTACTTCAGTAAATAAACATCTCCCCCCCCCCCATTTTAAGCTACTCCAGTCCTTTGCAAATAGGTTTCCAATTTACAAAAATCAATTAAAATCATATATTCTAAATGTAACAACCAACAATGATCTTCCCGTAGATGTCATTCAGCCTTCATCTTAAAACCAAAATCAACATTCAAAAAGCTATGCTGCTGCAGCAGAAAGTTTCACCTTTTAATTTTTCATACAGGATTAATTTTTAATTTTCAGACATCAGAGATAGAGGGAAGTTCCCCAGGAGCCCTCCTGTTCAAAGAACACTCCAGGCAACTATTGCCATCAAGTGTCAATTTATCCCACTGAAGACTCTGATGCAGATTTTTACCGATGTTTTTTGTTCAGACAAAAGTATTATCGCTGGTAAAGTTTCAGTGTTTGCTAAAAGCCCGGCACAGCCTGGACCGCTTGTGGGGAGAACAGAAGAAACCCCTGTCCTGGTTTCTCCTCAGCTCCCTGGACCGTGGCGAGCACTGTCCCTGCCCAGCGTCGGGCACCTGGGACCTTCCGAGGTCCCTCACCACACGTTATGCCAGGCAGCGTTGGTACGAAATCGCAGTGGCGTAGATGTTATCAGATGTGCGCTCCTTCCACGCACGCTCAAAGACCTTGAACACAGGAAGGACCACCTGAGAGGCTTAATTTACAAACTGAGATACTCCTGAATTTCTTACAGACTTGATATCCCACAACAGGTCCTCACAGTTTTGCAAACCTCGGGACTGAATACCCGCGGCAGCCCATCTCGGTTTGCCGTGCGCTCCCCGGTGCCCACAAGCTCTCCGAAGCTCCCGCGCAGCCTCCCGTGTTCCCAGGACAGCAAACCTGGCCGTCAGTCCTGCTGCCTCTACACGGGAGGGAACAAGGAGGAAGAGGAACTTTTTCCCTGGTTGTGCTTTCCTGGCAATGGAAACAGAGGGAGAGACACCAGGGCTGTAGCTGGCCAGGAACTCTGTTTTCTAAAGGGAAAACTTGCACAGCTTCTGGAGCTTGCGGGGTGATGCTCAGAAGATATATTCAACTTTGGGTTCTTCTGCACATCGGTTGCTTGTGGAAGTTCCTGCAGCATCCAGAGGGCAAGATACCTTTGGGTCCTGTCCAATTTCTGCTATTAATGCATTGGCTTTTAAATACGTAAGCTACTGCTAACCATGTTAAAGGCCTTCCACTTACAGTTCTTTGATTGCATACAACTTGTCAATTTGAAGAAGTGTTTTGGCTACAAAAATCACTGTTTGAAACTGAACTAACTGACTCCCAAATGTTTATTCTTCTGAGCACTGTCCTTACCCTGCCTGCATCTGAAGGGACACATCCAGCACGAGAGGAGCGTGCAGCAGGAACGTCCTCAGTGCTGGTGCGTTTCGTGGCCGCGTCCCTCTCCGTGGGATGGGAAGCCTTGCTCTCAGGACACGGGGATCGGGCTGCTCTAAGCTGATGCCTGTCTGGCGACCAGGGGATCCCAAGGCAAGCCTGTCCCAGAAACCTGCAGAATACCAAGCACACCGAGATCCAAGTTCTGACCATGCCCTGCGGGGCACAGCATTGCCCGAACGCGTGGGGAACTCCAGCAGACAGCAGGAGAGGTCGTACCCATCCCTTCACATCAGGCCAGAGGGAGCGAGATGCGTGTGGATGGATTTCTGAGTCAGCTGCAAGGAATGCTGATCGTCGGCAAGACACACGCCACGTACGACCGTAACATTATGCTCTTTGGAAAAAACCTCTGATCAATACATTTGATGGAGTTTACACTGACCTCAGTGGTCTGCATTTTCAAATAGCTTTGGTTTTAGGCATGATTGACGTATTTTGAGGAGGACATCAACCAAACGCACACGCAAGCCTTGAACGCAGCCTGGCTCCTGCCGCGGTCGGCAGCGCTGCCGGCAGGATGGGCTCCTCCGGACGGGAGGCACGGCCGCGGCACCGGCAGAGCCCCTGGGTGAGGAGCCGTGACGAGGGAAAGCGGGGGAGCCCTCCCTCATGTTTTATGCAACTGAAGGCAGTGGATTTGATGTGCCTGGTATAATTTTTCTGGAGGTTTTTTTTTCTGTAAATCTCAAGTGACTTCTCATTTCCAGTATCTTACTCCAAATAACGCTAATTAGTGGATTAGACGCTAATTAGACAATCTCCATTGCGTCAGTTCAGGCAGAATATTGTGTGACAGTTCGGAGACAATCACGCATATGCAATTAATAATGCACAAGTCCATCGCTCCGTATCTCAATCACCTTCTCTCAGGTTGGCTCGTTTCCCTCAGCCTTAATGCATGCTCTTTCAAGCCGGAGAAAGGAGCACCTTCCCATTTGATCTCATCCGCCCCTTCCTCTGCCTCCCCTCCTCTGTCCCAGCAGCCGTCCGTCAGTCCGTCCCCCGCGTGCCGCCCAGCCGCTCCCCGGCACCGTCTGAAGGCCGGTCCGGCCGCTCCATCGCTAACGACGTCCCCTTCGGGCCGCGGTGCTGCACCTCCTCCGTCTCCGACGCGTAACGTGGCCGATTCTGCCCCTGCCCCTCCTCACCTTTGGCCGCCAGCTCCTCACCGCTGCCGCGAACATCCCGGGTGGTCCCTCACGTTTCCAGCCGCGGTGCGGGCATCGCGTCCTCCCTCCTCCTCCCCCCAAGGTTGCGCAAGATGCCGCTTGGCTTTACGCGACGCTTCAGGGCAGTTTCATTACTTGGGCCGGTATTAGACGAGTCCAGCGCAACGTCCTAATCGTTCACGCCACTCCGCATTGCGTTCCTCGTGTGAAATTCACCTCGACACGATTTTACAGCTCTCGGCCAAAGGTGCGGTTGTACGTCCAGCGCCAGGACAGGGATGGACGCTCCCAGCCAGCGCGGCGTTAAGCCACGGAGGATGACGTCCTCCATCGCGGCCCCGGCCCAGATCCTGCCCAGAGTTGCAGCCGGGAAGGGGTCGGCACCGACCGCCCCACTCGCTCGCTTTGCGGCACGGGCACGGACGCAGCTCCGTCAGACCTAACTCACCCGGCAAAAACCGCAGGTGCCAACAAAACCTTGGTCAAGGAGCGGCAGAAGGGCTGCAGCGCTTTTGATCATTTTGAGTAGTACCCAAGTACACGGCCAGATATTTAATTACCAAAAAACGATGCTGCATAAATGAAAAAAATATTGATCTTTTTGCATCAAAATGCAATCATGCCAAATCAAAAACAATTAATGTCCTGAATGCAGATATATAGCAGGAAATAGGCATGTACTTTTTATAGGTAAATTGCTTAAGGTATAATCTAGGCTTTAGTATATTTTCATTTCTATTAAACGAGGAGACAGCAGTGAGCACTGTGCTCACTACATTTGACCGTCTCTCTACACAAATCAAACAGTTCATATTTTGCGAAGTAAACAGCAAAACCAGCGCATCTAATTTTTGAAATTCTTCTGGCTTTTCTTTTTGACCTTTGGTATTTGTACGTATCGATGCTCTCTCTAAACCATTGCACAAAAACACCTTGAAGTGTCAAGCTTTAAAAATGAGTCTTCTTTTCTCTTTCTCCTGTGCAGCCTGGATTATCTTGGCCTTGTCAAAATACATTCTCTAGTTAGAGGTTGGAAATATTTCCCTCCTGGCTCCCAAGTATTGATTTTTCAAGGCTCAGCTCTGCCTGTCAGCCGAGGAGGGGAGAGGTGAGAGTTCGCCCGGCGCTGCCTGGCTGTGCCTCCTGCACCACCGTGCCCCGTCCCTCGCAGCCGGCCCCGGATCGCCCACCGAGCCGCCACCAGCGAGCCTTACCTGCAAGGAAATACCGGAGCCACTGGTGTTTTAACACGTTCCCGCACCCCAAAACTGAGGACTCACACGATTCCTCTGTGGGTTTTTCGTTTTGAAGGCTGCTGAGGTCATGTCTGACCCGGCTCCGGCCGTCCCTGGCTCACCCCACGCCTCTCGGCAAGCCGCACGGCACTGGGCCTTCCTCTGCAAGCAAACACAGCTGCCATTTTTTAAAAATAATGGGTAACGCAGATCCCAACCCAAACACAATGCTATGTTAAATGCACTTGGTAGTCCTGCACGCCACCTCAGAAAAATCTCAGTGTTTAATTTGTTTCAGTTACTTTCTTTGGGGAAACGCGAACCAGAGGACGAGGGAAGAGCATCACCTGGCACACGTCAGTGTTGGTGAATTTCTGGAAGATGAGTATTCCCTTGTTTGCCTGGATACACTGCTTTGGGAGTTAAGAGAACTTTGTAACAAAGGCTGAAGCCTCTTCACCACACCCCCCTGCCCGCTCTTAAGGTGACTCATTCTGCTCTCATTCGTGCTGATTTTCAAATGAAAAGGAAGAAGTTTCTTAAACAGTGAAAAGACTTCAGAGTACTGGCCCATAAATCAGCAGCAGGCAATTATTTACACACCATCAGGCTGATGCCACGAAACCAACGCTCTTCAATACAATTCAGTTTTATTTCACAAGCATATTTACACCAGGAAGTTTAATACATACAGAGGACGGGGAGTGGATTCGTCAAGAAGTTGCTGGAGAGGCAGACACTTGAACCATTCACCATACACGGTGACTTCAATCATCACAACATTTTCATACAGGTGTCTCATCATGTCATCTTTTGCTTGTAAACTGCCAGTGAAGCCACATACGTCTCTACATTTACAAGGACAAGTCCAAATACAGTACTAACAAATCAATAAAGCACTAAAAGCTTACACCGGAATGACAATACACATTTCACTGCAGTGCTGAGAGCGTGAGGCTGGGCAGAAGTTCAGGACTGGGCTTAACAGAGTCACCGAAGCGGCGGGCTGGGTTTAACTGGTGCGCACACAGCAGTGAGCTGGGGAGGGACCTCCAGCCCAGCGGGGACCACGCCGGCCCCGTGCCCAGCCCGGCGGCCGGGGACGTGGGGCGGACTGGCCCCAGCTCCAGTCAGGGACATTTGGGGGGTTAGCGACTCCTCCGCAAGCAACTCTCTCTCCACTAACGCTTCGGCTCTTGCTACATGAACTGATTTTCAGGCAGGACGGCGAGGAAAATTACCAGCTCTCTTCCGCATTTGAGAAAATCCATTACGCTTCTAGCGTAAAACAAACATTTTAATGCATATATAATTCAAGATGTTTGTTCACTATACCACAAAGGAAATCACTGCAGGGGCACGGTCCCCATTCCTACTGGGGCCGCATTTTGTTTTGAAAATAAACACGTATACATAACGTGATATCTACCGTAACCCAACGGATAGGATCCTGGGATACCGGTGGGAGAACGTTTACAGGCTACCTTAGCACTCTCCTCATAAGCCTACACTGAAAATTACAGCATTTCATTCTACGGATGAAAAGACTCTGTTAGCTCTCCTCTTTTTTTTTTTTTTTGATCTCCAAGGTTACACATATATCTGTATAAACACAATGTACATGCATGTTGCATTAGTTCACTTAGAAAAGACCCTGATATTCTACTACAGAGTTCTCCACTATAGACTACATTCCCGCCAGAGAAAAGATTAAACTTTACGGCAGTTTGTGTTAAACATTCCTAATGGTCTTAATTTCTTGCTTTTTAAATTTTTTTAAAATTATTTTTAAACAGCAAACAGATATGTAACTGCTGGACTGTAAATCTCACTTTCATGTACAGTGTACTACACAGACCACCTAAAAAAAAAATCAATGCTTTTTATATTTAGAAGCCATTTTTAAATTCATTTATTCCTTTTTGGGGAAGGGAAGATTCTATAAGTACCATTTTTACTTTATTACGTAAAGACAGTCTTCTTAGTTCTGTGAGCTTTTCAGACAAAAATGGCAAAGAAAAAGCTATACAAACATATACATCAATATGTTTAAATAAAATAGTATTTTATAGATTTTTTTTCTTTACTGTGAGCATAAACCAGCATACTTTCACACTATTAAATATTTCACAAAATTAGATATGTAAGAAGAGGGAAACACAGTCACAGGTAATGTTACACAGGAATATTCCTACTGAAGAAAACGTTTCAATATATCCATTCAAATAACTTACCTTCTACATACTTTTCATCATTTTTCCAGCGAGAATTGCTCCCCACCGTTGCCATTTGTGCCGCCTCCCTCCAGGACCTGTGTCCTTGCCCTCTGGTCCCCCGGTGAAGCCACCGTGGGAGCCGTGGCTGTGACACAAGCGCAGGGTGGCATGGCGTGGGTGCAGTCTCACTGTCCTGCACATCTCGGCACAAATGGGAGCGGCTTTAGGAAGAAAAAGCTTTTTGTCTTTTTTTTTTAAATAAATACCTGCATTGGTAGCAAAAACCACCTTTATATATAAATACTCCTTTTTTCAAGTTTGCTATTCCATCTTAAAGAGATTTTTTTTTAATTTATTTACATGTGGACTATTATTCTTTCTTCCAGACTACAGCAAACAGTGACTGAGCACAGCAGCACTTCCGATTCTCTTGAAAACCGAGACTTTGCATGAGGAAACATCCCCTTCAGATCAGAACACAGGCCATCCACCCCCCGAAACTCAACCCCCTCCCCATCTCGAGGCAACGAGCCCCTCATTAAGAAAGCCAAGTGCCTAGCTCTGAGATGCATCAGCCACCATCATTCAGTGGTCACTAGGAGAAAGTACATGTAAACAATGAGCCTTTTTTGGTAAACACTGAGATTCTGCAAGCGTCTCCGAAGGAAAAACGTGTTTAATGAGGGCTGCTGCGTGAACTCAATATCCAGCGAGGAAGGGGCTGGGTTCAGCCCGGCTGCAAAGCCTGGTTTGATTCCTGCCGCTGCAGATCTGGCCGAGGAGCGCCGTCACAGTGTTACTGATCCCCTGCTTCTGCTGCGCCACGCAAGGAGCACGTTCCCCAGCGCCGTCGCCTTCCTTCTCCCGGCTGCAAGGAAAAACCAGCCGGCGTCAGCGCAGCCGCCCCGCAGAGCCGGGCAGGAGCCCACCGGCGGTCTGCAGGCACTGGCGTGGGCAACCCGTGTGAGGAGCACAGAGACAGGGAGAATTACGAGGAACTTCGAAAAAGAAATGGATTTCTAGCGCGGGGGATTTACCCTAGACCATAAAGCGATGCTCCTTGCCGTCGTGAGCCATGAGGATGACGTTTCGGTTGGAGGTCCAGATGAGCCGTGCCAGCCTGAGGGCGTTGTGAGAGCCCGGCGAGGCTGGCTGGACGGGGGGCACCTGGTAGGTTTTGATGCAGCGGAGCTGGGGCGCAGAGTTCAGCATGCCGATGCTCCCCAGGAGAGAGGTGTTCATCTGGAAAGACACCCAGGGGTGACCCACCCTGCCTGCAGCTTCTGGGGGTGGGTCACCACCCGCAACGCGCACCCGGACCTCCTCCCAGACATTGACATCTCTGCGACCCCCGGGACCAGTGCTGTCTCAAAGCAGGCTTAATTAAAATTTCATTAGACTGGGGCCAAGCAATGCCGTTTACTGGAAGGGTAGCTGAGCGTTTAGGCGGTGTGCTGGGTGGTCTGGATGGTGGTTAATGACCACGACGCACAACTGTGCACAATGGAGGACCTGATGAACTCAGTGGGCATACCCTACTGCGCTCCTTGGGGGGATTTTATAAAGACATGCTAAGCATAAGCATACACAATCAGAATTTAAGGAAAAAAACATGAAATATTAATAAGATTATATTTATGCTAGAATATTATTTATCAAAATCATAAAAACACTAAAGCAGAATATATGCAGACTAAAGAGCAGTCATCATGATAGGTACGAACAGACAAAACCCACCAACAAGAGCTTTTTTATTGTCTGGTAGATGAAGAGGCCATTCAGAAGAGATCTGTTGAGTTACACTCTTTGGAAAGCAGGCCAATTATTGCTGATGCATCGTCTAGCTCCACATTTTTAAAAATGATTCTCTGATCTAACTCACTGAGATACACAAAATCTTATGCTTTCTGAAATGCTGCTTTACTCTCAAAAACCTTTCTATCCGCATGCATCGCAACCCTAGAATTTCCATCAGCAGGCGGCCGGCCGGCTGCATCCCTGAGACGTGCCCCGTGAAACCTTGGCAAATCTTGGGACATTTAAGGCGCGTTATTGCTGATGCCACGTCCTGAATTCTGATCAGTACAAAGTACAAGCCATTACTTTTTCCTGGCTCTTCTCGGCAGCAGAGCGGTGTCAGAGAGTGTAAATCATGGCATCTCTAGCAGGGAGCATGCAAGCACCACTGACATTTTCACAATTTAAATCATCTTGAGTAATAACCCTTTTAAGATGACTAATGTTACTGATTTTCCTGCATTAATAATAGTGCCAAATAGAACACAGAAGGGAAAAATCACTAGTGCACGAGGTCACATTTTAAAACTAAATGTGTAGGTATATTTAACTCTTTGTGTAAAAGCCACTTTAATGTGAACGTTTATACACCTGGATGAGTGTGGCAGATCACAACTTAAAACTTATGCCTGACTCTTTTTTCCCTGCCAATTCTGAAAGATCTAGCCCGACTGCTTTCCAGATTTTCCCCAAGCACTTAAATTGAATAAACGTAACTGATGGATGAAGATTCTTGCTGTTCTCATTTACTGTTTCAGAAAGCACACAATATAACAATGGATAATAATTTAGGAATTTTTTAATGGCACCTGTAGAACTACTGAATGACAGAAAACTGGGGAAGTATGTTAAAGAATGTAACTGGTACTTATGGGCATACTGAGTTCTGTTCTATAGTCTGATTACTGTAAGACTCCATGATTTTGATAGCACACATTGGTCGATCAGATCAGTTGCTGC
Organism: Haliaeetus leucocephalus; assembly: GCF_000737465.1. Lineage (NCBI taxonomy): Eukaryota > Metazoa > Chordata > Aves > Accipitriformes > Accipitridae > Haliaeetus > Haliaeetus leucocephalus. The sequence goes on along the minus strand of NW_010973302.1, from coordinate 4,368,428 downwards.
CAAATAAAGTATTTTTTAAGTCTAACGCCATTTGAAAGAGGAAAAAAAATCCTGCTTGGGGAATGTAGGCAGCAGCCTACAACCAACACAAAATATTCATACCAATGTGAGATTACAAAGAAAAGGATTGCTCGTATGTTAAAGGAAATAAACCTCTAGATACATCACAAAATGGTGGCCTCTCAGTTTCTACTTGTGTTCCAGACCCTTTTTATATCGTTTATATCTCAGCTTTCCTGTTTTCAGTACCATTAGGGAAACAGAAGACAGCTCCACACTGTGTGGCACAGCCCAGCAAAGGGGTCCCCAATGCTACCACCACACAAGGGCTTGGAGCGGAGCTGGGCACAGGGGCACGGGCACCGCGGTACTGGGAACCAGTGTTTGCCCTGAGAGTTTTGCATCAAGCTTAAAAAAAAAAAATAAAAAAATAGGAGGCATGTTCCTGAAGCTTACTCTCTGTTGGAATTGATGGGGTTGCAGGAATTGGAGAAGAAAACTTCCTACTGGTAGGAAGGGGACGGGTACCAGGGAGAAGCCGCTGCCCTGGCCCGTGCAGAACTAGCCAGGGGTCTCCTACATGGCTCTACATTTTATCCAGTGGATATCTTAGGTATGTGAAGTTGAACTATTACAACAGTATCGTACTCAAAATATCAAACATGAAAGTTTATCATTTGAGAATGTGCTTTGATTGCCCAGAAGTGACGTACGGATGTGTATGCAAACAGCCCCATCCCTCACCCATGGATACATGCAAGAAGTGCTTAAATAGAAACAATGACAGGAAAAATCCCCTGCGTTACAGGGACACCGCTACTCAAAGCTGTCTTCACAAGCCTGCAGGGATGGTGAAGGAAGAGTTGTGCAGCAGAGAGGTGCAGGGGACCGGGGGACCGAGCTCAGGCCAGCAGCCGACCCTGCCCTGCCCGCACGGGTGCCTGAAGGCAGAGGAGCACGCTCGCTTCGGGGTAAGATGGGGGGGTAAGATGGGAGGGCAGCGTGGGGCTGGCTGGTGAGTGACAAAACTCTGTGCTGAGATTTCAGCTTCTGCCCTAACTTCTGGGACTCTCCTGTTGTCAGCGTTTCCTTATGTATTACACCATTATGGAACAACGTTAAAAGAAAGTCCCAAACGTGAGTTTACTAACCATGTGCGTGCAAGACAGACGGACGGTAACGCATCCTTACCTGCCAGAAGGAGAGGTGGCTGTCGGAATTGGAGTACGTGGCGAGGTACCGGCCATCAGGGGCAAAAGCCACCGCAGTTATCGGTCCTTTATGGCCATGGATAGTCTGGCAAGAGGGAGAGAGAACAGGAACATAGAAGATTCACTACCCATCATCACGACGTTGCTGAACAGACTTTTAAGTAAACACGAATGCACATGTACGTGAACTTCTACAAAACTTTTTTGGAAAACTGAGAGAGACCATTACCAGCAGTAAAAATGAAATACTATGTGGAAATGCCTCTTCATATTCACCTGCATTTTCTGTTATTCTAGCACTCATTTTCTGACTGTCATTGTGTTAATCGGCAAATACCCCTGAGGAGCAAAGCAAAGCTCTTCTGCAGAGGTTGGTTCCCGTCGGTCGGGGAGGACAGGAGGGCGGCACGTGCTGCTCCCGTGCAACTGAAGGAATGGCATGAAATGTAACTCCTGCTGTCACATGCAGGGACTTGTGCTCAGCACAGAGAATGCCCTTTCCTCAGGGCACTTAATGCCTCCAGACAACCCAAACCATGGAAGTACACCACTGAAATGTCTTTCTTATCAGGTGGGACTTAAGCACATGCCGCTCAGTATTAAATACCATGACAATTTCTTCTAAGTGTTCTCATAGCTGCTTAGCTAATAAAACAGAATTAAATCATCATATGAACACATTCCCTGCCAAATCTGGTTTTTAAACCAAAGTAATTTGTCAGGTATATGAACATAAATGCGTCTTTAACGGGAATTTTCTAAAAAAAATGTAATACTTAACGCTCCCCAACGGAGGTTGTAAATTGGATGTCTAGGAGCCTCCAGGTGGCTAAGCAGCAGGCAAGGAATGGTAAGAAGCACAACCTGCCCACCCCCCCTTTATAAACAGTCTTTGCAGAAATGTCACCCCGTTCAGAGTGCTAAACATTTTCAGTGGGGTCCCTGGCACCAGTGAGAGGCCGGGAGCAGAGCTGGGCAGCAGGCATGGCTGCACACCCCGTTGCTCCAAGCACCCGCTTCCCCCACGGTGGTTAAAGTTACCGCACTCATGCCACTGCTCCTTCGTCAGGACAGCCATAGCGTAACTCTACGCAGGAACAGTAACGAGAAGACCACAAACTCCTTTCCAATGGTACAGGAACGTAATTGCCTTTTTGTGAAAACCTCCCCAAGAGGCAGATGATGGACTGCAGAATTACATCCACCCGCAGCCAGACCTGTTCATCCTTTACAGCTGCACCTCTGTGTGCACTGACAACCGTTGCACTAAGAGAGTCCTCTCTACTCCAACAAACAGCAGAAATATTTGCATTGCAATGTAAAGGGTCTAGGTATGCTTACACAGAACATATCCCAAACACAGGGAGTGGAAACGTCCTGACAAAGCAGACAACAGCTGCCCCCTCACAGCACTGTGCCTGCCCACCGAGCGAGGGCATCCTTTATGCCCAATCTTGATTCAACTAGAAGCATGCAATTAAAATCCTTTGAACTACTGCCATAATAAATGTAATTAAAAGTTAAAAAAAAAAAAGTACACCTTCTATTGTAGGTGAAGCATAAGGGATTTTTTTCAGAAATAGTACAACTGGAAGGTACCTAGTATTTTCTCAGATTAGAACTTCAACTATTATGTGAAACACATACTTTTCATGGCAGCGCATCATAGATGCATAGACGTGCACCACACATTCGTGATGCGCATCTTTTGCCATCAAAAAGTTTTCCAAGGCCAAGTAATGGACTCCTAGCTCCGGACAATCTTTGACAACACGTAATGTTACAGATCCCACTACCGTTCTTCCCTTAGAGCACACCCTTCTGCACAGCGTTACGGCAGCGACGGGGTCCTTGCAGGCAAGGCAGGAGATCGGCACTCCACCCGGCTGCACTGCCAGTCGCTTGTGTCAGCTCAGCGAGTCGCACGTCCTTCTGCTCACACGCCACACCTGCAGCTGCAGCCTCACCAGCATTAAATCACTGTTTCTTACAATATCCAACAACATAAACACGTATGTTGGAAACCGCATGAAAAATTACTCACTTATTCCATGGTCAGAGTCACCGTTAAGATTTTATTTACTCATTACCTGAGGTTACTGTTCAACAGCTGCAAAACACGCAGATGCTTTCCACGAGACAGACTCATTTGTGCTATGTCTTCTCTAACGCTTTGAAGATCTTAAAAGGGACAAAGCCAGGTAGCTCACCTACCCTCCCACCTTATAACCCAGCGGTACAAAACCCGAGAGCCCCTCTTGTAGCTGGTACCCCCGCTCCGGTCAGCGCCAAGGCCTGGCTTCTCCCACCCGCTCCCCAGGGACCCTGCCCGAGGATGGGCTCCAGCGAGCGCTGGGGAGAGCGCCGGCCAGTGCCGGGGCTGTTATCGGAAGCGCACAAAGTATTTCTTCGAAAATCCACAATAGCAGCTCTTTTCTGCATTAAGAGGCTCTGTGCCATCTTTAAATTGGCAGGGCTTAACTGTGCGAAAAAAGACTTTGTAATATTTATTGAGTAAAATGAGGCTGCAAAAATGAAAGTAGTGCTCCTGTACCCATCACTGGGACATTGAAAGATGAAGACCTACTCAGAATGGTACACTGCATTTAAAAAGTTAGCCTTATATATTAAGAAACCATTAATATATTCATTTCGTGTTTATCATGTAAAAGGTGAGTGAACTCCAACAGAACCCCCAACCTATCTCTTTAATGTAATCACCACAGCTTAGGACAAAAGTTTGAAAGGGCAATTAATTAGATGATCCAATGTTTAGACCCATCAAACCCTTTAGCGCTTAACAAGCAAGTAATACTTGTCAATAAAATATGTTTTGGTAATACAAAGGTAGAAAATCAATAGTACTTGCACACTTGTTGCTCTTTTTACTACTGAAAATGTGTTCCAATAAGTACAATCCTTAAGGGAATTAATCTGTTTTGTTATTTAAAGGAAGTGCTTCTCTAATTGATGCTAATCCTTTCAAGCCAAGATTTATTTTTTGGTGCGCTATCTAAACTTGTGCTTTGCAATGCTCATCTTGTGTTTCCGAGGCCAATGAGTAAGCGTAACAAAAACAAATTATTGCTGCTCATTCAAAATATTCTGCTTGCACCCATACATTTGGTGCTTAGACTCCGCTGGCTGGCACCGCTTTGCTGCAGTGCTGAACGCTGCATTAATGGATTACAGCACTAATGCTTCAATGGAGAACGCATGCCAAACACACGTTCTTTGGGATTGCTTTCAAGTTACTATTTGCAGTTTTTCAGCTCCAAAGCAGTTATATTAGCACACGATGAAAAGTATGCAAAAATCTGCACAATACTGGTTTGGAAGGAGGCTTAATTCTGAACGGCAGAGACAGTGGGACAAAGTGCAGCTGTTTGCAGCTTCCCTCTGCCCAAGCAATTGTTTTTTAATGGAAGGATGCTCCTGGGAGACTATTTGACTTCTGCACCTGCCACTGTCGTTGTCCTGTAACACATGATATACTGAAGCTATGACAACCTAATTCTAAGTCCAATATTTGGTAAACTCTGCATTGAACTGCAATATTCTGTTAAAGGTGACATAAAAAAATAAACACTGTATCACTGCAGCAATTTTATTTTCATAAATATACTGAAATGCATACTTTAAATTGATAAAGTAACTTATGTACTCCTATAGAGAGACACTAATATTTTATCACCTTTATTATTTGATATTTATCTCCCCAATCTCTAGGGGTACCTTAACTAAAGGCAAACAAAAAATTCACTTACTAAGAAAGCAGCACGCCTAACGCATCCCCAGAAGCGCTGCCTTTCCAGTACCCATCGTGTGAAAGACGTACAAAAGCAGAGGTTTGCCACAGCTGAACCATACCCTTAACATGATGCGCTTGCTTTTAGCTTGGAGCAGTAGGAAAACACCAGCTCCAACTTTTGCGTGGGATACAAATAATCTCTGGGCAAGGGATGGTTATCTGAAAATTAAGAAGGAGGCAATTCTGTAAGTCCTTCATGGATCAGTGAGGAATCCCTGGCAATGACTTCACGGGCAATTTCAGCAGCCAAGCTGGGGCAATCTGCCACAGCAACTGCCTAGAAGTGTTCTTAGACAGAAATGAAACATGATACAAGAATGTAAGTAAATTGCAAACGTAAAACTCATTATGCTAAAGGCAAAGCAAACAACAGACAGTTAACAACTGAAATGTTAAGCTGAAAATCATGGGTGTTGATGGCGCTACTGAAAAATGTACCTCTCCCTCTACTTCCCCCTCCCAACTAAATAAAAATAATACAAGTTTAGAATAGATCTTAATAAATAAAGCTAGGTCTGACAGATCAGTCATTCCTAGAGGATTTTTTTTTTAATTGCATAACAAATAACAACCAGAAATGAGCCAACAAGAAAAAAAGAGGTTAGTAGTGCTTTACTGACACACATACATCTCTCTGAGGCTGCCTGGCAGTGGCATGCACTGAGTGATTCCACATCACAGAAACAAAAGTTTTCTTTTCTTCTTTTTTGTTTTTTAAATTAAAAATTAGAAGTTGGATTTTAATGCTAACGTAGGATGCAAAACCCTGCAGAACATATACAGAGCCCAAACTGTGGGGAGGAATAAATATCGGCCTTTGAGGTAATGAGAAAAATGGCAGACCTATGAAGTGAATATATAAAAATAAATACTTACGACGACTGCTGCAAAGGTAAACAGAAGCCCCTACAGTGCCTGCTCAGCTGCTCTCACTTCAGTCATGGGGAGATTAACAGCACCTTCGTGAGGCTGCGATGTGCTATGCCCAGCACCCATTTTTCTTTTTTCAGAGATTGTGAATCTTATCTTTGTTTGCAGCAGCACTCCTTCCTGGGCTCCTGCACATCTGTCTTCTTTTGCTACACGGGTCTTCACATCATACTTTCATGTGACAAATTTACTTATTTCAGAATATATGCACTTAAGATCGGTACCTGCAATGGAGGGGGTACCGGGTATTTTCAACAGATGGTAAGAAGTCCCCATTTGCCACTACGCTCCTGACCTTCTGCTTCCAGCAGTAGTTGCTGTAGCTGTGCCTCTTGAATATTAACCTGCAGTTGAAAGGGTTCTGGATCTACAGGAGCTGACAAGCACGGCAGTACTACAGCAAGCATGGAAACCAGCACGGACCCTACCCACAGAGGGTCAAAGTTGGTATTTAAACACAGTGGACATCATCTACTCACGCGCCCCCAACACAAGTAGGATTTATGTAACTTTTTACTATGTTTTAATTCTGTTTCTATAGAAATATGATGGATTCTGAATAACATGAAACTTAGAACTCCTACGCTTAAAAGTCTTGAATAATATAAAGTAAGTATACTCATGTTCGTGTTTAAAGAAGAAGAAAACACACTTATTTACAGCTGTCCTCACTGGATGAGCCTGCCAAGCGAAGTCTTTCCCTCATGATGAGCACTTCCCTAGCCAAGGCCAGGCACCCCCCCAGCCACCGCGCTGGCCCCAGCCCATGGCAGGCAGGGGCAGGGCATCCTCAGCCTTTGGTTTTTATGAAAACAAAGTTCTATAAAATTAAACGGCTTCACCTGAAAAGATATCTAAAATATGATCTCATTTTTCGTACCACAAGTAAGTTCTTTCAAGATGGCCCTTCAGAGGTTTTTATGAACACTTTAAAAAATAACTCCCCACTTTCCAAGCAATTTAGTGGAAATATCTAAAATACTATTAACTTAAAACAGTTTCAGTATCTTTAATAATTTAATTTCCGTGTTAGTTCCAGTAATACTAACAACTGCAGTAAAAATTTCAGGATGGTACTGAGAAAAAAAGAGTATATTTGCATCTTTAAATTAATTTTCTTCCTGTCCTTTAAGTGGCTTCTCAATAATATCAAGATAAAAATCAAAGTGCATGTATTACATTTTTTAACTTAATAAAATATATAACTTAATTTTTAACCTTACAGTAATACAGTTTTGCATCAGCCAATACAATTACTCAGTATTCAAATGTGCCGTGCATGATCTGACAGGCAGCATTCAATGGGAGCAGAAAGTGCCCTTGAACGGCCGTGTATAAAAATACATTTATCACTGGACTGGCAGGCTGGCTGTCAGTCAATATATGCCTCTCATTTGTTAGGAGGTTCTCCTGCTGTGAGTCCCTCATTACAATTTGCTTTTACTTCCTGGACAAATGACAACCAGAAAATGAGGCAGCTTCTTTCTCGACTGAACTTAATCCAGAAAAAATTAGATGACAGCTGCAGCCACCCAAGTGTTACAGGATGGTTTAAAACCGTCCCCAAATTGTACGGCTCCAGCCCCAAACCACTTTTTGATGCTGCACAGAAGAGCTGAGAACTGGCCTTCTCTTTCCCGAAACCATTGCTGTAATAAAAGCGTGCACTTGGATCTCCAAAAACCAACTCAGCCTGCCTTTCAAACACCCCCATGTTCACAAACATTTGATGTATGCTCTTGCTTTAAGAAGGTACTTGTCAGTTCAAAATTTTCACGGGGACCATCAAGATCCATCAATTAATTGCCCCAAACATATAAAGCAGCCACCTCATAATATCAGCAGTGATTTTTTCCTCTGTGAAACTAATGCTGCTGTACTTTAAATAAAGGTTCATAATACTGTAATGTAACCTCAGAATATCTGCATGAGTATGTTAGACAACTTGGTATTGTTACTGAAATCCATATTTTCTTGACACTGACCGCTTTAAAAGAGGTTTCAACAGCTCATAGGCTAAGATTTATGGTTTAACATCTAGGAAAATAATTTAATATATAAATTCTGAGTATGATTAGGATATTCTTAAATCACTGTTAAAAGGGGTATAATAATAATTGCAAGCAGTTTGTGTAAAAAAACCCAAACAACAACAAGAACAACAAAACACCAGAAACCCCCCCCAAAACCAATCTAGACAAGGGTTCATACTGGACAAATACCAGGGCTCTGGATTTGCACACGCTTGCTGCTGGGAAGCCCTATAAAGCTTTAGATCTTGCACCACAGATCCCTCAAGGCTGATATTCAATGGAAGTTTGGGCTGATACCCCAGTGCCAGAGAGCACTTTACAGGAAGACACATTGAATGCTCTCCAAAAAATCCCAACATGGACCAGATTTACCACTTATTACATGGACTTCATCTAACCAACCATCAAAATGCAAATCACATCCTTAATGGGAACAGCTGTATAAATTGTTAGAAAGACAAAATAAAACCAAAATAAATGACAGCAATCCAAGCAGCATGGTGTACGGCTGATCAGAGGTTGCATCGCAGAGGAGCACCGCGAGGAAGGAGGCAAGGGTAGGAGCGCAAGAAACTTTTTAAAACATTAATCTAATGGGTCTCCAATTCTAAGGGCAACAAAGGGAGTTCATTTAATGACTACCTTAAGGCCTTAGGGAAAAATACTTACTCTTTTTAATAGCTTTGGCAGAAGGAAGGCAGGCTGTGGAGGCTACCGGTACCCCCACCCCAGTACAAAACCCACAGCAGCACTGTCCCTGCACCCCGCACCACTCCTGCCATGGCATGGCAAGTGCTCCAAGCAAAACCCAGTCAAATCCATTATTCAGCCACGGGAGAACACACAACCCATGGACAAGAACTGAGAAGAACGATGGATTCTGGCTACACGATTCGGGCGCGATTTGCAATTTTAAAAAGTGAGAGTAAAAGTAAGTATTATTAAAACAGATTTCAGGAGCAGATAGGATAGGTGACATTATTTTCCTAGCAAACACGTAAGTTTGATACAACTCATCAGCGACCTGTACTGAAACAGTCAAGTTCATAGAACAGTCCTTTTTAAACATAAGAAACTTAGGTAAAGAAAGAAATTGTCACCTAGATAACCCTGTATGGCTCACAGCACCAGAGAGTGATGAGAGAGGGAGTGTGCTCTCTTATAGACACTGTTTGTCAAAACCTCGTATCTTTCATTAAAAATCAGTCCCTACTGAAAGAAAAAGCTATCAAAAATTCTAACTAGACTAAGAATGAAATGCTGCCCTGCAGTGAGTTAACAGGAGATGGGAATACATGGAGCATCCCCTCTTCCTATGTAGTTACTTACTGTTAGGGAAATACTGCTTAATAATAAGAGTTAAACCAATCAAAATCTGCTTTTCACGTGCCTACATATGCTGACTTCTATTTGATAGCTAATAATCGAGTACATAGCGGCTGGAGCAAGAAGCATTTCCAACCTCTAAAACTCCTCCGGTGATGAGCTAGATGTGGTCACAGCAATCCCAGTTTTTCTCCTTTCCTATTCGAGCAACTGTCTTGAGATCTGCAGCCAGGCACAACGTTCCCGTAAGTTTCCCACTCTTTCTAGCCAAAGTGCATTTTGCTAAGGTACCCTTTGGCTAAAATTCATTCTAATCTGTGTCAGCATAGATGAAACTGTGAGAGCTATGGGATTTCTGGCACAGTGAGAAGCACTTGTCCTCAAACATTCTGTTAAGATGCAGCTCTTCCCTTTCAGCTCCAGCTTTACTCACCCAAGTTTTAAAGAAAACTAGTTACAACGGTGTCACAGTCATAGTTGGAGCACCAGAGTATTTTTAACCTTTGAATTCAGAGCCTTCAATGCACTTGCAAAACACACAAATCCATAATTCCCAAGTGACCCGAGACTTTAAAGAAAAGTGTTCAGCAACTCTGACGGAGTAGGAAAAGCTAACGAGATCAGTGCTTCCCACCAGGATGGTGGGGTTTGGGGACTTAATTATCCTTCTAGAAGTGTCTTCTCCCCTGCGGACTCTGGGAAAGCAACTCTGCTGTCACTTTTGAAGCTAGTCTTCTGATTCTCGCCACTCCTTGCTCTAATTTTCTAATCAGCACCGGCTGTATTTCCAGGTCTTTAGCAGCACCTGAGCAAACTGTCACATGCTGCAGTGCTCCCTGACACTGCTTGCTCTTTCCACAGTTATCACTCGTGTCCTCTTCCAAGGGTCACAAGCATCAGCATCAAGATTATCAAAACAAGTGGAAACTCGGAAATCGCAGTCCTCAATTTTAAAATTTTTGGAGAACATTTTCTTACAAGACTAAGTCTTTCTTACAAGTAGTTTGTGTACGATGGTTTACGCTTAGCAATGCAATGTTATTGCATTTGAAAAACACAGCAGCTTTCGGATTTTTTTTTTTTTTTTTTAATAATTTATGCTGCTTTTGAGGCCCATCTTACCCAACTGGGAACACTGAGACCCCCATGTGCAAATATGCACATCCAGTGATCTCCACCGGGACACTGTGCCACCTTCTTGTCACCGCAAGCAGTGCTAGATAGGAACACCAGAACTGCAGTGCGTAATGACTAGTCCTCCTTGTCATCACATCCCAGTCTACTGTGAAAAAAGTCCTCCACCTAACAAGAGTTTCACTTTTCTACCATCAAAAAAGCATATATTTATATATTATTCAGATAATGGACATTACCATATTCCTCAATATTTTGCAATTAAAACATCACTAAACAACGGTTGGGATGGGTGGAGAGGAAGAGGTGAAGTCCTCTGGGCCCTGCGTTCAAAATGCATCTGGGTGTTCAGAAACACTGTGAATAGTATCAGGGCCACTTAGTTCACACAACTGCTCTAAATTTCAGGAAAATACATTCATGATAACAGTAATAATACCTGGAGCATTATATGCCATTGTACAGCTATAAAACCTTAAAACAAGTTAGTGCTCAATAATTACTCAATAATTGACAAAGTATAAGAGATGATATGTTCACAAATCCTTCTGGTTATGAGTTATTAAATATGTTAGGGATACAGATTTTCTTTGCTTGGTGTTAATTGTTTCAATTCCTTCTGATATGTACTTTGATATCTGGATTAAAAGCTTTAGTTTCATCGCAGATTCCTAAGTCCCTCTCTCTCCACAGCTGAAAAGCCATTTTGCAGCCACTTCAGCAGTGCTGGGACTGAATCACAAGCAGGTGTCCCCATGCCTCTGGGAGAAATGCAGCCCTGGCAGCACAGTTCTCCTTTGGATTCAGGAGGTCTCAGTGAGACCCTGCTCCATCACGATTCCAGCCCTTCCCTGTGCTCAGACACCTACAGATCTTGCACTTATGGATGCGACAAGCAAAGCAGAAAGCAGTTGGGCACAAATCCCAAGTTCAGGACTGTGTTTTTCCCTAACGGAGAACAAACCCCCGAAAGCAAAAATGCATTCACAAAGGTCATGACTAGATTGGAGAAATAGGTCAGTTAAAAAAATGGGTTAGCAACATGATTTTAAACAGTTCTGTACAGCTACAGAGAGTCATGTTTAAATATGTGCTTGTTGGCCATGGGCAACCCTAAAGGGAGAAACCCAGATTTGACCCTCACCATTTAATGCACATTAGTGCTCTGTTTATACTTAAAATATGGCATATAAATTAAATGTGATTTTGCAAGTTATGAATTGGGAGTTAACATTAGACTTACATTTTGTTTTTAAAAGGTATTTGCATACACTCTTGTTTCAGCTTTTCTTTAACGGAAGTGATAGTCCTTTAGGAAAAAGGATGATAGTTCTTACACACAGAGGTTACTGACAACAATTTATCTGGCTAAACACTGCCAAATCTGCATGGGGTAATCTAGGGATTCTCTCTTTAACAAAAATAGCATTTCTGAGAAATTATTTCCTATGAAAGTTATAAGAACAATTGAAAAAAAATAAAATCCTTATTCCCCTTCCCAGCTGGATGGTTCCCTGGACAGCTCCAGAAAACTGCTTTAGCAGCATCTGAAGAAAAAAGCTTTTTATAGAAGGGGAAAAAGAAGAGTCGAGGCTACTTTTTGTGTAGGAAATAGTGTCTGAATAGGAAGTAACAGCTACATTAGATATAATCTTAGATACATGGAAACTCAATTTTCTTTACAGACCTCAGTATAAAATCTGTACACCTACTTTTCTAGCACTGCTCCTATGGATGCTACTCAGTGCTGTAAGAAATCTGTAACTCAGCAGGGGGCTTGTGGCCTCTGAGCCTGGTCAGTAAGTTTAATATCTTTTCCCAGTCTATTTGACTTTTGTATACTGAATTGTAGCGCTTCAAAAAGGAAAAAACCCTTACTGGAATGGATTACACTGTCAGCTCTCCACTTTGGAAGCCGAGAGCTGAGGCATAAGAGTTAAGTAGAAAGCCATAGCTGAATCAATTTTTTATTTAATTTTTACTAACTTTGATTATACAAGAGCAGTCCTGATTTCTGCTCTTGGACTCACAGTCCTCACTTGGCATCTATCCCTGCCTTCCCACTTCCAACAAGATGTTCCCGTACCTGCAAACGTGGTATGCATGCAAAGGCAAAAGAAGTAAGCTCCTTTAAACTAGTCTCCAAATCAACTATAAAAAAGCACAGAAAGAGAAAAACCCTGTCTTTTAGCAAACTAGCACTGCTGATCAGCATGACCTAAAAAGCAAATTTAGTGATTCCCGAGGCTTCGTTACTTAGCCTTCGGAGGCTGGAAAGTTGGAGTGGAGTTATGGTATGAATTTATAGTGCACTTGCTAGGCTGTACGTGAGGAGTCTCAGTTTGCATTTGTTACTTGTAGCTTAATGCATATATTTATATGTGCAAAGTAGATTTATCTGCAATGCACAGAGGCAGATTTGGTGCAGATCAACAATATCCAAGTGGAGAGCTAATGCGGAGGAGTTAGTGTGCTGTAAATTCACACCTTGGCTAAATCCCCACCAGTCTCCCATGTAGAAGCACATCAGCACAGTTTACTCTCACAAAATATACTGCTAAATTGCCACCAGCTAACCAACTGGGCATAATTAAACAGTGTTTTTAAAAGACATTTGAGAAACTTGAAAAAAGTGGCTATTTTGTTATTGCATCCCTAATGTAGCTGGGATTTGCTGTTGATAGGATAAGACCATTTCTTGTTACAATGAAAACGAATAAAATCCCTCAACTGTATTATTGGGTGTGTTTAGAAAATCAGGGTAAAGCTACTGCAGCCTATCGGGAAAATGGGTCTGTCTCACACAGGATAGTATGATGCCTTCCTTCTGCTGTGAGGCTACCCTGCACTGGCAGTACAATGTAAGAAGAACTAAAGAGCGAGGCTTGCATCTGTATCAATGAGGACATGAAAATGTAAGTCCCAGTGCAGCCAAAGCATGTCCCCTTAAATTCCTGTCTCTCTTGCTAGCGATGCACTTATTACTGCCTTGTATTATGTTACTATGGATTTTTCCTTGTGAACTTTGCTATTGCTTATGTGAGTCAGATTCTAAACAAAACCAAAGAGAAAGCATGCCCAGCCCCCCTTCCATATTACCATGGCTGTTTGTACCACAGACAGGGCACAACAGATTATTTTTAGAGCAGAAGTACACTGCACTAAATGTGCTTCCACATGTGCTACGTGCCTAGAGGACAGTACGATGGCATTTGCGCTGCAGCCTAACGGCTTCTTCCCTTCCCGCCTCCAGTCAGAGAAGGATTTTGGCCTATGAAATTAAAAGGTTATACTCACTAATTATCTTTTATCTGCAGTTTGAGGATGTGTGTTTCTACTAACAAATTTTCCTGCCTCATCTGAACTTGTCAGTGCGACAGTGTCAGTAAATGCACTTACAGGTTCAGATTGTAGGATAGCTAGCTATCTTTTTCTACATTTAAAATATCATATTTGAGAACACTGTCTTTTATTCAGTAATCAAACTAAAACAAGCCATCTCGCATCAGCAACTACTCATTCTAAATATAATATGAAATAATTTTCTGCCTTACATAAGAATAAAAATTTGCAAAGGCATCTAGGTACTGCAATAAAATAATACTATGCACAATTTGATTACTGCTTTGACTGCCAAAGCTCTGATGTTAATTCTGCAGTGAGCCAAATAAAGTACCCTGGACCAAACAGTATTGATTCTAACCAATGCTTAAAGCATCTTTTGCTTTGAAATAAACCAACCCAAAACTCGGGCTTCTCTTTAATCTTCCATTGAAAATGACAGAGTTTTTACGTACCAAAGCTTGTATCTGCACCATGTGCAGATTCCTCCTGGGGAGGCACTCTGCGGCGGTGAAGCAAAGGGATGCTCACTGCAGGGATCCCATAAAGGGGGCTGGGGGCTCCCCCCAGCTATGCACCCTCCACCAGCCACTCTCCCCACGGACACCCGGCCGGGCAGGAGCAAGCGCCAGGGTAAGAGAGTGATTACAGAAGAAAACATCTAAAGAATAAGATACACTCAGCTAAATGAACCATTTGTTTCCATGACGAGCCCCTTACGCATCCAGTGCTAGAGGTGTACAGCAGGTTTACACTAGGCATGGCTCACTTCAATATCAGCTACAAGTATCTCTATGAAATGCAGTTCTAAATATCTATGATGAAAACCAAGATTTAATCAATGAAAATAGAATATTTTATGGCTTTCTTGACTATACCATGAGCTTTTTCTCTGCGTGCACTTTACCAAGCCATTCTCTATTTGCAGGGAACGCAGACCCGACTGTAAGTTCCAGCTGGCATCCAGACCCCAGGAACCCCTTGGTGTACACGCAACCGTATCAGTAACAGCAATGACATTGGCTTCAGCAGATTTCTTTACAGGAGACAAAGTTTTCATAAGTTACCCATCAAAATATACTGCTGTATATACTACCCTATATCACCTATAGTTCAATGCTGGTGAGGGGTTTCTGTTTTCAGAGGGAATGCTCCACGCTTCCAAGCCCGGAGCCACCAGCCAAAAGGAACATATGGACAGGCATGCAAAATACCCAGGCTAAGTCAACAGCCAAAAATCCCCTAAAAAATGAGAACAGCACTGGAGGTACACTGATATTTTCCCATAAAATTCACGGACTAGGTCAGTTTGAGCCCCCTCAGTGGGAAGGACGGAAGATGTATTTTCCGAAAGACGCTCCACCTCTTACACTGGTAAGGGGCCCAGCAGATGTAACAGCAGCAGACAGCTTTAGTTCTCGTGCTTCAGCTAAAGGCTTTGATTAGTGACTCTGTAAGGGCCAGTCTATATACCCAAACACTTACAGTTCTAAAGGACAAGAAATATTAGCAAATAGCTTGTATGTATGGATTAATTGGAGGATTTTGGACCAGAGTCTGTTATCCAGCAAGAATTTACCTGACAACTTTAAGTAAGAGATAATCACATTGACCCCAAATTTCTGGGCTCCATGTACAGTCAATGAGAGAAACAGATTCTCGAAAGCTTTGTGCAGGAGCTCATACATGCCTCTGTAGTAGACACGTTACACAAACTAAATGAAATGCCTGTTGCTTACCTGCACAATGGGGAAAAGCCCCCAAAGAATGTAGGCGAGTTAATTCTTATGGATTATTATGATTAGAATTAATGAATAATGACACTAAATATGTTTTGGCTATAAAATAGTGCTAGAGACTCCGATGAGCAAAATATTATTAAGCAACTTTCAGATGCTAATACTTTCCCATCATTCCAAAGTCAACAACAACCATGTATCCTAAAATCTAGTTACCTGAAATATATCTCTACAGTCTGATAACACTGATTTAGTGTTCAATTTGAAAAAAAAAAGTAGCAGAGTATCATTCTTTTTCTGTACTACTGCACCTCTAAGTACAGGAATTTCAATTGCATGTTGACGATAAATTTACAATCTTATGCAAATTATTAATAATTTGCTTGGAATTTAACATGAACCTTTAACTGCTTCCAACCTGCTGAGATTGCTTCTAGCCTAGCAAAAATGACTATGCATTTTTTTTCCTCATATTCTTAATAAATATATTTCTTTAAAAATAAAAAAAAGAAAGAAGCACATCTCCTGGGTCATGACTTTGCACAGTATGTAAGTCACTTCAGAAAACCTCAAAACTGTCAGTTTGTAAAATCAATGGAAAAGATGACGTTTGGAATGGGAAGCGTAATTCAGCCACGCCGGCAGCGGCAGGAGCACACTGCGGCGGCATCAATGAGCTGCAATGTGGCACGTTTATCATTAGATAATCACTCCCCCAGAGGATTAGCAGCACACAGATGAACCTTGTGCCACACAACACACTTGGGGTGTCATTAGCTCATGATAACCCCACTCCCTGCCATCTCCTATTGCTTAATTAGAGGTTACAGAGGTTATAATAGGACTAAAAGAACTTGGGCGAACAGAACTTGCAACGAGTGATACCTTAATCAATTCAAAACTGGGGGCTGCACATGTGTAGTCAACAAAGGCGTAGATGGGAGACCAGAAGCATGCATTATGTTTTAAATTAATGAGCTACAACTTCAGGAGAATGAAGAAATCTAGACATACGCTAGGCCTTATTTTCCCTTGACAAATTCCAACTTTTTCAAGTAGAATTTTGCCTAATTCAAAAGCCATGTATAAATACTAGAAAAAAAGAAGGATTTTAGGATATAAAATTTAGGAATTAAATTACCAAATGCATCCCAAGCAGAAGAAACAACATCTCCAGGGTGTCTCAAGCAGAAGCATGCTAAGCTACATACACGTTTGAGAAACTTCATTGTGACTGCAAAATTACAAATCATGCTTCTCCGTTTAAGTGTTTTATTTTTGGTTAAAAATTGCCAGCCATCCTAAACCAGCATGTTTCATGCAGAGCACTGTGGCTGAGAGGTTTAATGGCATGTCTTCTGCTATGTTTTGTAAACAAAGGCCACATTTGCAGATGGAGCAGCCACAGATCTGCTGCACTCAGAACTGTTTTCCAATTCACTGTGAAACATCAATTATCTTTATCAAATAACAGTATCTCATCTCAGTCCATTATCAAGATGGAGTCTTATTTTAGCTGGACTGCAGCCCTACCTGTATATCAAGGCTGGCCGCAGTGCCAGAGTGAGTGAAAGGCTGTGAAATAATCAATAATCATCATCAAATTGTGGTCGACAGGTTGTGAGGATGGAAGTTTTTGATGAAACCTCAACCTTTTTTTGTGCAGCTGATAAAGCTTAACCTTTGCAATACCTGATAACTATGACTCAGTTAAAGGCAGCTCTGCATACACTTAAAAGCTTTGACTGCTCAAAACCCCGCTGGAATCGCTCAGTTGAAGTGGGTAGCACCTTCATGCCATCAAACATCCCTCTGGTGCTAAGCAAGTAAGCGGACGCAGAACCACTGCAAACCTGTTTCGGCGATTTTTATACACACCCCCTTGTCTTCCAAAAAAGGAGAACCATGCTTGGTTCTAAAGCTGTACCAGTAAAAGGTCAGCCTAAAAAGGACAACCTGTGCATAACAATGAACAGGAACAAGAGAAAAATTGCCAGCAAGTATTTGTCTATTTAAATGTAGGCAGCTTTCTGTTATCCAGAATAAAAGCGGGATGAGATCACAGAGATAAAGGAAAAAAAAAGCATAAAAACATACATGCATTAGACTAATTGCACAGCAGCCTTTCTGTTGAAGTTGTTATTCTTATTCAGCTCTTTTCTTATGGTAATTTCTTTTCAAAATAGACTTAAGAGAATAAGGTTGTAAACATTTTGTACCAGGTTTTCATTTTTGAGCATAGCATGAGTAATCTGCAACCTGAATACAACCTCCCTGGGAAGAATGAAGAGGTGATTCAGCCATACATTTTCCCTTTTAGCTATCCATCAGTTTCTGTAGAAATAGAAATTTGAGGAAATTTGTCAGAAGTCACATGAACAAGCAGAATGGGAATTTCAAGGAGAATGTACATCTCTAATTTTCTGGGCTGGAACAGTGTTTAGGTAGCGCACGGAAACAGAAATTCTACCAGACAAACCACACGTAAGCACAAAGTCACCGCTACCTTGAAAACACACACACAACCAACCCAACCCCACCCCACCCCCTTGACCAGCTTTCTCAGCACTCGAGACAACTGTGGAAGCTTACTTTTCGCCAGACTGAGCAAGTAACACAAAAACAGTCTGGCATTTTGATTAGACAGCTGGAAAGCCTTCATAAAGCTTCAACAAATTCTGTGGGATCTGGGAATACCTTTCTGCATTATAACTGAAAAATCAGTCATAAACTTCCAGGCCACCACAACATGCCCAAAGGGATAAGGCAGCGTGAGGGCTGGCTTGCGGACAAGTGAGTCCCAGTTGTTCCCCAGGGAAATTCAACCAGAAGAGCTGGCCGTGCAGAGACCCGGCTGTGTGCAGGACACTCTTGCCGATGGTAAGCTGTGCCATGAGCTGGGGCAGAAGAAGGCCCTCCGTGAGCTCACACCCCGCTGGAGCATCCATGGGTCCCAGCTGTGGCAACAGCCCATCTTCTGCTCAGGGATGCTCTTGAGCTCCTTGGCAGTGTGAAGTTTTTGCCCGCCTCAGTTGCAAGAGAGGCAGCTACCCTGTCTGCCTGCACAGAACTGCAGCTCGGCTCATAAACAGTCATTTGGCCTCAGTAGGAAAAAACAAACAAACAAACAAAAAAAACCAACCTCTTGGGCATTAACTCCTCAGGCTTATCAGGCCATGAAAACTGATGTAAAACCAACAATCCATTCAGAATATAGTTGCATTTCAATTCGGCAAGTTATTGTCAAAGCACCAAATCTGTGGTCCCTTTCCTACACTGAATCCCTGTTACATCGTTTAGCCCATATCAAGATCTCAGTCTCAACCTCTAAGAGACACATGAAGACACTGGAAGGCTAAACCAATAATTAACGTCTATTTCCTGGCAAACCCAGAAGTGACATGCAAGATTAAAGACTTATTTATACCCATTGCCAGATATTTTCAGAACCTTGCTTAAAACTGCTGATTTTCTCTTCAGACAGAAGAATAAATTGCAACAAAGTCATTTGCTTTTCCAAATAAAAAACTTCACAAGACATGCACTGAGAACTGTAGCCAAATGTAGGAGCTTTGAATGAAGCAGCCAAAGAGCTCACAGCTCATTAACATGGACTCCCACCAATTGTTAGAAAAACCAGGACGTTCCAGGGAAAGGAAGAGAGCTCACGGTATTAGTTGTACCTTAAAGAGCAGAGAGAAAGACCTGAATAATTATAGGCTTACCTACCTGATGCAAATTGCCCCCAAGAAAGGTATGTTTCACATGAAATTGATACTAATGAAACATTTATATAAATATAATATAAACATTGTCAACAATGTAGTTTTATAGAAAAGAGGTTGTAACAAGCAAGCTTAGTGAAATGTATGGTTTTGATGATAAAAGTCAAAGCCCTCATGTGGCAAGACTTCTGAAAGGTGTTTGGTGCAGTCTTACACATTCCTGGGAGAAATGAAAATGATACATAACGAACAGGTTGGCTGTTAGATGGATTAAATATTGGTTAATCGATGTGGTTTGGAATGCAGCTGTAAACAGAAAAACTGCTGAATTGGTGCATTTCTCCCAGGGTCCCAAAAGGGCCTGTCTTAACCTAAAAGCCATGCAAAAGCTGCTGCTGATAGAGCTTGAGGAGAACACCGAGAGGGTTTGGGGAGGAAAAAACAGAGCAGCACTATCCTTGAGAGCATCCTGGGTTGGCTGGGCCTGCCAGCATCCCTCCAGCCCAGAGGAGCCTCATCTCTGGTTTATCGAGTACAATGGCAGGACTTTGACCACAGTCTACAGCACTCACGTGTAGAAAACAAATTAACAATTTCTTACACAAATTAACAGTTAAACGTAAAACAGGACCTACGGGTCAGAAGTTGAAGCTAAAGCAAAGTCAAACTAGAAACAAAATATAGCTTTAATAATGAAAATTATTAACTATTGAAACAAATCATGATGATTCTGGCAGATTTTTCCATTACTGGAAGATTTAAGATCAAGATGAGATGATCTTCTGAAGATACCCACTGGCCAGTGATGCTGGATTTAAGCGCCCTGCCCCATGCAGGAGGTCAGACCTGATGATCGCAAAGATCCCTTCTCACTTCTCTCCTTCCCTCCACCCGGGAGCCGCCAGTCATCAGCTCCCTCCATTTACAATTTCGCTTTCCTGAGAGAGACATCACCCGTGATGAATACACACTGAACTGCTAAATGCCGCTCTGGAGACCGCCGATGTCACTCTGATGGATGTGGCACCAGGCACTATTAAAAAAATAAAAAAATCTGCTCTTACAGGGAACTTAGGTCCTCCCTAGGTGTGGAGGGGGCTCAGCATCTCCCAGAGGGCTGCTCGACACACCGCTGGACTTGGAAATCCTCCCTACAGAGCCTTTACCTCCCATCGCCTGTCTCTGCATACCGCGTTTTTGAAGGATTTAAAAATATTCTGGTCACAAACCCATTACTTCTCCAGCAACGGAAGATGCTAAATGGATTCAATAGCAAATACTGTATGAATTTATTTCTAAAAATGTGCCAAAGTTTAGCTAGCATTTTAAATAATTCTAATTTAAGCTTCAGAACAAAGTTCCTGGTGCAGTTTAATACTAGAAAATTGCTTATTGTGGAACAGTCCTATTTATGAAAAAGCAAAGAAATCCCCCCACAGCGACAGTTCACAGTAATAATCTAAAGTACAGTGTAAAATAATATTAGTGTAAAAACCAAAACTATTGCAAAGGAGTCCTCCCCATAATCTCCTCCAAGATATGGCTATTTTATAGTAAAATATAATTTAATGGATTTGAAAAAAACCCACAGCTAAACTGTTTGATATTTCTATTCGTCATAATTATTTTGGAACTTATTATCAAAGCATCTAAAATTTTAAAAGTGATCTTGACATTTTATGTTGTTTCCCTTTTCATAATAGTTTTTTTTGTTTTTTTTTTCTTTTTTTTTTTTTCTTAAGACCCTCACAAATTCTTTTGATTATTCAAACATTTCAAAAGCCGTGCTGATACAGCCTCACACAACCTTTCTCTGCGATTTGCAGTAACAAAACACAGCCGAATGAGCCTCCTCTTCTGCAAGTCCGCTGCCGCCGTGCAGGACGGAGCTAAGCGCAGGGCACGGGTCCCTGCTGCAACGGGGTACAAAGACAACGCTAAAATGGCTCCAACACCTTGCTCCCCATATAACGAAATGGCTCTCCAGAAAGGCGGCAGTTGCTCTTCGGGTAGATCGGTTGGCTTCCAGAGCCACGTAGCAATAAGATAGTATGTTTTATTATGAGTGTCATGGAGACGGTGTGAAAAATCAAGAGCCATAGGCAGTGAGCGGCAATGGGTCAATACTGTTCACCGAGACATTGTGTAGATAATCAACAACAAGGCCCTGGGTTCTCTCTGCGCTGCAAACAGCTGAAGGGCAAATCAATACCGCCATGGGAAGGACACTGCCCGGCTCCGCTCCCCACAATACACTGCTGCTGCTGCAGGAAAGCACCGAAAAACCAAATGAATTCCAACTTCGCTTTTGTCTCACGCTGGGCACTGGGAATACCAAGTAACACTTGGAAAATATTTAATAAATAATTTAACAGAAAAGAGAAAGAGGGAGAGAGAGAACCTAATCTCTATATTAAATTATGGAAAAAATAGTTAAAAAAAGATACGTATTTGGAATACTCATGGAATACAAAGGGGCTGTAATTTCCGTTCTGATTTAATGTTTTAAAAATAAACTAAAATCCAAAACCCCTGAAACGAATAAGATACTTCCTTGAAAGTAGGATTAAATGGAGAACATTATAAAATTTTTAAATGTTATAATTAATAATCTATATTTTAGAATATTAGGTAGAATTCACAGGTTAATATGCATATCTGAACAGCAATAATGCAAACCAAAAGCAAAATACTGAAATGCTGGCTTTGAGGCAACATTTTATTGGTAGTATTAATAATTGACACCTTGTTAAATAAGTGATAGTAATATAGTAAATTTTACCGGAAAAAACCTATCACATATAAATGTTGATTTATTATTTGTTAAAAAAGGTGATTCTTGACATCCATCATTCTGTTAATCATTAGATGTAATTTCTCTGTCAGTATGTACAACCACCTTTCTTGAAACAAAATAAACATGTGCTGGAAGGAAAAAACCCTATACAAAATGTTTTTGTTTTCTATTATTTCAGTTAAAATGCCTCCCTTTTTTCTTCAAGCAGATGATAAAATTCCTGTCATTAGCACCCTATTTCACCTATAGTGTAAAAATAAAGTAACCGCATTGAGTGTGCATATTTAGGCCAGCAGTTTGCTCTTTGCTCTACTGCTGATAATTACTACAAATTTTTCTACCAACTATAAACTGTCAAATCTGTGACAATTTCAGTAACACAAACCCCCACACTGCTCAGATCCTGCCATCAACTGAACTTAAAAGTGATTTTTTTTTTTAGTATGGCTGCGTGATGTGAAAAACTAACATTTTAAGCTTTATTTTTGTCACCATAACTATGTTAGTATGCACAGTGCTCAGTTACCAGATTATAGTTCCATGAATTATTCAGCGCAAACATCACAAAATCAAAAGCAACTGCAAGCAACGAAATCTCTTTCTTTTAGGAGGATTTCTGATATTTTTCTTCAGGCATCTCCAGGGCAACGTGGCTTCGGCGCACCGGGGCGGCACCCCGTCAGTGCCAGTGATGCCCCGATAGCCGCCCGCTTCGTCCTCCCGCGCAGCAGCACCCCTGGGGCTTGGGAGCGAGGATCTGAGAGCGAGGAGCTCGTCTCGCTTCTGCACTGAGCCAGCGGACAGGTCCTACAGCAACCACCGGCTTGCCTTGGGGATGAGGAGCCTGCCTGCCCTCCTGCCCGCAGCCCCGAGCAGACCGCTCGCGCGGGGTGCCCAAACCTGCACAGAGGGATCCCCAGCAGCTCTAGCAGACACGGCTCAAACATCCCCTTGCAAAGGAGGCTCCCACAAGCTACCACAGCTCACCTGAGCTTGCCGTCTTGATCTCAGAGATGAGAAGTGGTGGCCCTAAAAGCAGGTTCCCAGTTTGAAGCACCAGAGCAGAGATGCTGCACAGACCAAGTAAGAAGGAAGAGACGTTCAGTTCCAGGAAAAAGGAAGCAGAAAGGCTTTATCTGTCTCCAGAAGGGATTGCCTAATTTTGCACGTGACCCAAAGGAATGGGGACATATCGGTGCGGGCACAGGTTCCCCCCCGAACAGTCTCGCGACCGTCTGTCACACGGCTGTTGGAGCACGATCCGCTACTGCACATCAAGCCCATGAAACTATCCTGCCCCGCTTTTGGGAAAGGTAAGCATGAGGAATGTGGGGTGAGCTCAGGGAACCCCACTGTTCACTCAGCTTTTTGAGAAACACGAAGAACAACATTTTTAGTGATACTATATCTAACTCTGGCTTATACACGCATGACATACTGAATTCACTGCTCTCTCTAAATGCTACCAGCAGGTCCTCTGGTGCTGCTCTCCAGAAGCATTTGTGAAGCAAGAGGTGATGGGCAGAGGCAGTAGATGCAGACACCAGGACTGAGCTGGGGGACCACACACCGCACAGCCCTCCTGCTTGGGAGACGGGTGGCATCCCGACCATGCCACTGGCCATAGCACACTGACCCCCGGCTTCAGCGGGGCCAGGACAGCACACGTGTGCCCTTGACTGAGGAGAACGATGCTGGCTGTCTACAACACCTTTTGCCATAAGCCAAGGTTTTAATTTAAGCTGCAATGCTTTAACTGATGGAGAGCTTTTATCCCCAAATGCTCTTCATAGCCGCTGCTCCCTGATACTCCCTGGGACCACAGGAGGTGACGGTGGTTTAGACTGGCTTTGGTCTGAAAGAAAAGAAAAACTCAAAGATGCACCTCCCCACGCGAGTTCTTGAGCCGTGAGGGTTCGATGACCCGAGTCCCACACCCTACGCTAAGGGATGGCCTTCGTGGTACTTTAGTAATAAACCACCAAAAAAATGCATCAGGAGCAAGTAACAAATCTAAAGGGAGAAGAGGAGGTTCTGCATTACAGGAACACAGATGAGCACAACAGGGACATGTCAAAAACGTGAGCTTTGATGTGCAGTTTCATCTGGCAAAACAATATTCAGATAAAATGCCTTTCCAAGTTCTGCTTTTGTGTGATTTCATAGAAGGTGAGAAGGGAAAGATTCGGGGTAACTCAGCAGTAAGACTGGAATAAACACTGAAGTCAGTCTGTGTGAGCCAAGAACATAAATGAGTATTTTGCCTAAGGAGGATTAAGAAAAATGCAGAGTACGTTACAGAGAAGGAGTTTTTAGGGTCCTCTGTTCTTTTCACCTTTCAAAACAAAGGCTGAAAGTGAGTGTTAAGGCTGCCTGTAAATAAGGCAAAAGGGTAAAAACCAAGGAGAGGAACTGATTATTTAAGCTAAAGGTGAAAGGTGGTACAAAGACTCAGATAGCCATAATTATATTGGTGTGGGAATAAAAAAAACAAACCAAAACAAAACCATTTCTAACCCTTGATATTTTAACCCACCAATATTCTGGAACAACCTTCCACTGGGTGTTGAGAAACTTGCTCAGGTGTTAGAAGATGCCATGCCTGCTGCAGCAGGAACAAGCCTTCACATCCCAGGGAGGTCCCACCTGCAATACCCACAGCTTATTATTCTCCCCTTCTGCTTATCTCAGCGTTAATCTCAATTAATGTATATCCTTAATGATGAGTATAAATGGGGTGGAAGGAAGGGGAAAGCAGTTCCCCCTCTTCTTATCCAATAAGTAATTTTGACACCTGATTAAAAACAGCTTACGTGTGAGTTGTGGTGGGGCAACTAATAAAACTTTCATGTGTATTTCATACTTTTACTTGCAAAACACTAACATATTTACTAAATGCAAAATTATGTTTATGGCTTCAAGAAAATATTCAAAGAATCATCCTTTTTTTAAATAGTGAATGACTAAGCAATTTTTGGATAGTATGTTTCCGGTAGCATTGTTCAAAAAACATTATAAACAGAAAGAAGCAGAATGAGCTTAAGCTAGATGATGGCCTGTGTTAGACAAACATTTTTCTTGTTAGAAATGAAGCAGCAATTAGTACAGAAAGTGAAAAGGTCCCAAGAGGAGAGCAGGAGGGAGGGAGGCTGGCCCAAGGGCTCCAGTGCACCCACCGTCCCAGCGCTGGCGACTGCTCACCCAGTTCTTCCCAGATACGTGTCCTAATTCATCCTCCAGTTAAACACACTAAGGCAATTAAAATATTTTGATAAACATTTTGAAACTTTAATTTTGAAGCTTTAACTTCTGTAAAAAAGTAAACTAGAAATTTGAGCTTTTTTCCAATTTCAAAACTTTTTAATCTACACAATCCTGAAGTTATTATTTCACATCTTCTGAGCAGCCTGAAATCTGCAACTGTGAGAAATAATTTAAAAGATCAGATTTGGAATAAGAAACCTGTATCCAATAGATGGCGTTGCCCCCTAATAATCATATATCTGGCACTCACCAAATTTTTCTATCTCATGAATAATAATAAAATCTGCAAAGGACCCTGCCCTAATCATCCCAAAAGTCCTTTCACTCATACCCATCTCTGCTTTCCATGATCTATGTGGAAGCTTATTAAGAAAGTGTCGTGGTTTAACCCCAGCCAGCAACTAAGCACCACGCAGCCGCTCACTCACTCCCCCCCCATCCAGTGGGATGGGGGAGAAAATCGGGAAAAGAAGTAAAACTCCTGGGTTGAGATAAGAACGGTTTAATAGAACAGAAAAGAAGAAACTAATAATGATAATGATAACACTAATAAAATGACAACAGTAGTAATAAAAGGATTGGAATGTACAAATGATGCGCAGCGCAATTGCTCACCACCCGCCGACCAACATCCAGCCAGTCCCCCAGCGGCTATTCCCCGCCCCCAGTTCCTATACTAAATGGGACGTCCCATGGTATGGAATACCCTGTTGGCCAGTTTGGGTCAGGTGCCCTGGCTGTGTCCTGTGCCAACTTCTTGTGCCCTGGCTGGGCATGAGAAGCTGAAAAATCCTTGACTATAGTCTAAACACTACTGAGCAACAACTGAAAACATCAGTGTTATCAACATTCTTCACATACTGAACTCGAAACATAGCGCTGTACCAGCTACTAGGAAGACAGTTAACTCTGTCCCAGCTGAAACCAGGACAGAAAGTAAGAAAACAAATGCTGTGCATATTCACCAACACATCAAATTAACTGAGCAAATCATTCAGACAATTTACTGGTAGAAACCTGGAGTTAGTTCCAGGAGCCTCAGAGAACAGGCTGCCAGCTGACATGGAGGAGAGCGCACTTCAGAGAAAAGGCTGGCAAACAGCTATGCACAATCCCCTTCAAACGGCTGGTGGGTATTATGCGGACTCCACTTTAAAAGAACCAAAGAAAAAAGTAAAGGAGAGAAAAATAGGGTATTTTTAGCATGCCTGCCAAACCAAGGGCAAACCAAGCCAGAGGGGTGATTTTCCTGGAAGATTTAGCCCTAGACATACATGCAGCTGTAGGCACACTTTGCCATCCTGCCTACCAGCACTTCTGGGCTTCTGCAAAACTGGTGTGGATCACCAGGTTGTGTAAGATGTGTTACAGACCCACCCAGAACTCACACGGCGAAGCCAGAACTACCCTGTGTACTAACAAACTCCTCTGCTCACCTTGGCCCCAGCTCAGTAGCTGAAGTACGAATTAGACAAAGTTAAAAGTGCAAGGATGACAGCACTGGTTAAATGCCGCTGCTAAATGGAAGGACAGGTCTTGTCACCACTCTCCTTGTGCTCTGAAAGCAGAGACATAAGGAAGTGTATAGCTGTGCTCTTCACCTCTCCCCCTCCAACAGCATCAGGAATTAGCTGTTAGTTTGAGATGCCAGGACTTCCCAGACTTATCTGGACTTCGCACTCTCCATTTTCAGCGCAATGATGCACACGGAAAGGGATTGTGGTCAGTGTCTCCTAATGGACAGTGGGAGACGTTCAGCTGCTTCATCACGCTGGCTGCTGAATAGGTGGGAAGAAAGTCATGCAACATGTGCAAGCTCCTTGCACAGACAATCAAGGAAACGTATCTGGAAAGAAGGCTACGCTCAGCTCTGCAGCATGTTGGACATCTTGGCTACGACTGCAGGACAGCAAAGATGCTCAGTGACATCGGATATATCGGTATACAGCAGTTCTTGTGGACCCATTTCATAGTTAAATTAATAAATCATGATCCAAATGACTTAAGCTAAAACAAGATAGAGCAGTCCATGTATCCCATTTGCCTGCGTTATACAGCTATTTATAAAATAAATCTGGCCATCTCAGCTTCCACAGGACAGCTGTCTAAACAAAAAATACCAGAACATACAGTGTCATCAGCTACCAGATTTGGGAAATAAACAGAACAGAAAACGAACCAGCTGTGTACACCTAAGCATGCAGTTCTGCCAGCAGATCTAGCAGGAAGAAATTTATGCTACCTTCTCTATAATACACGTTTTGTAAGGAACAAAGACAACAGCTTTTAGAAACAACAAAAAAATTATATTGACACACACACAAAAGAATAAGGCAGATTCAAAATACAGATATTTTATCCAAGCCTTACAAATGGTATTGAAATTCAATACGAAATAATAGCTGATCACATAGTGCAAGGAATAATAAAGAACATTACCAATGAACTTTTCTGAAAAGATACAAACTTTTCTGAAAAGGCAAATAGTTTGTCATTTAAACATTTTTAATTCCACGCACTCATTTCAACATTATCCTTAAGTATACCCTCTTCTAGGTCACTAGTGACTGGTAAGAAATTAAGTATCTTATTTAACAGCAAAAAACTGTAAATACCTCAAACATAAGCATCATGGCATTTTGTAGAGAGGAGTTTTAGGAAAAAAAAATAAACCAAACCTTGGTGGATTTTCTTTGTGACTTCTATAGTAGAGAAGTATACTGCTATAAACCCTAACTTTTAAAAATCAGATTTTTCATTTATTTCAGAGCAGGGGTATTGCCTAACTTTAGGCTTTCATTATTAACCCATCTGTGGCACCCATTCAGTTCCAGTGAATGAAGACAGTAGGGCTCTATATACTTTGAGTCCTTCATTAAACTATTGATCCCCTCAGCATTATCCATAATGTTCCAGCAGCTCAGCATGTCAACTGATGCAGAGCTCGCTGCTCTTTCCTTTCAATAACTTCCACACTTTATGGGGAGGAAGTCACAATGATTTATTTACCTGACATTTCCCAGTCCGGATGTCGTAGAGGGCCACTGAACCATGGCGAGCTCCCACTGCTATTCTGTGACTCCGCTCGTAATAGCTGACCATGTAGAACCTGAATTGAACATTATAACAAGTAACAGGTGAGATCTGACCTGCTTGCATGATGTTAAAATTAATTTGCAATGCCATTGGGTAATTAACATTAGTGCTAGAACAGAGATTTGATTTAAAAATCCATCAGCTGCCAGTTTTCATACTTGGCATTCAGCAAACAAAGCCAACTGATGTTTGATACATTACCACAGAATCAGATCAGATTTATTTATTTTTACTACCTGGTGCTGAATGCTTCCACTGAGTTTGGGAATAATCTATGTCATAATCATCAGGTCCCTGAATGTCCACGGGCATATCTTGTTTACAGTGCAATACCACAATAATGCTGAATGTCAAATGGTTAAACAAGACAATCTAACACCCTGAATGATTTCAGAGCACTTTTACTTGAATATCAAATGAGAAAGAATGAGAGAAAGTATAGGGAAAAAATATGCACACTCATAAATTTTTGATTGGCATAAAAAAAAAAAAAGAGTCATCAAATGCTCTCTAATCCAATAACATCCTCCAGGTGAAAAGGCACCGAGAAGCCTGCAGTAGTCTTTAACATCCAGTGTGACTGTACAGCATCAATTTGAATTCAAACAATTGCAAAAGTCAAGGAATTTCTACACCTTGAAACACGAGAGAGTCTAAATCCTTATTTCAAATTCAAATCTTTGGGAATATCATTGTGTCTTTCTTATAAAAAGGAGAGCAGACCTGTGAAAACTGCCGACTGCATTTCCAATTAAATTTTACTATAACAAAGTCTGCCAGAGATTCCTAGAATCAGACCACAAAAATATGTTGCTGACCATATTTACGGCTTCAAACAGGAAACCTTACAACGATCTATCTCCTTGTTCTTCAGGATTCCCAGAGTGCCATAGCAACTGCTCTCATACAGGTACGATACACTTGTTTCTACAGTGCAGGATGGCAGTCAGGAAGAAAAACAGCATGAAACATGGTGTTACAGAAAAAAAAGAAAAATAAGAAAGAAAATCGCTAGTTGTTGTGCAGGAGAAAGGGCAAGGCTAAGCAGCTCAGATGCACTTTTGCGTCCGTGTCCATCCGTCCCCAGGGTCTCCCATGCCCACCACCCCTCCCCGGCTCGCCGCTTTCCGTTTTGCTCTTGGACTCTCGGCGGTACTTTCCACAAGATACCTTCCCTCGCCCTTCCCCATCCCCTCCTGGTGCAAGGGGTGCCACCCCCCGCGGAGGGCCCTCCCGAGGTGCGGACCCCCCAGCACCCACAGCCGGGTGGCTCGGACCAGGCTCACCAGCTGCACCGCCACAGAAGAGGGTGCTGCAGCAGGGGGACGCAGGTGGCTTCAAGCGAGACCGGAGGGGAGGCACCGACCGTGAAAGAGCTGACGGCTCTGCTGGGAATTCCCACTCGAGAGGGCAAGACAAGGGTTATTTCCTTGTCTAACTCTTACTCTACCTGGCACAGCCAACCGATACAGCAAAGACCTTCACGAAAGCCTACAAGCCCTCAGACGTGCTATCCCACACCGCACGGGCTGTGGCCAGCACAGAACCCTCCTTTCGCAAAGCGTGCAAATAGGGTGATGGGCAGCTTTTTAACACTGATACGGAAATATTTCCAGGCTGCATGCCATCTCTGTTACTTTCTTTTGCAGCCAGCATCTGCCTCATCAATCTGCTTTTCGTATTCCTTTGGTCAGTGGTGGCCACGCAACTTATGTATTATTGAGTAATAATAATTTCTCATTTATTATTTAGACAACAAAAAGGAGTGCTTAGAAAAAAATCAAAAGCTGTTGGTAAATAGCTCGGGAGCAGGAGAGGTAGGAGCCAGTCACGAGAAAAAAGAAGAGAAAAGGGATAAAGCTGTGGGCAAACAGGTACCCGCAGGGTCTAAAGCCCGCCATACATGCTGAATAAGGCAAGGGACTGTAATAAGAAAGCATCTGCATTTTTCACTATTTCATGTCAAACTCCAAACACCTGCATAATTAAAGTGGTGCCCCAGGTGAACAGGGAAGGGGCTATTTTTAAGGCTATTTTATATACCAGCAAACTTGGGATTTACATATAAACATAAAAAACCCCACAGGCTGCTTGATCATTACAAGTAAAACGGACTACAACAGAAAGTTTCTATGTAAAATGTTTTATATCCCCATTAATTCTATTACACTACTGTATGGGTGCAGTCCACTTGTCTCCTCCAATAGATTTAGAAAGAATATCGCATACTGTTATATGTAAGCAAACAGCATTTCTCTCCTTACTGCATTTAAATGCCCATTTAGACAGAGCGCTGAGCCAGTATTTTTCTTTGAAAAGAAGAATCCATCAGACTAAATAACAACAGAGGGCTTGGGAGAAAAAAAGCTTCAAGGAAATAGATGGTTTTGAGTATAATTTTCTAAAAAAAAAAATTACTCCTTAAACTGACATTCAGTTGTCAGCTCTTTAGCCTCATTCTTTTATCTTTTAGTGAGGTTAGCACTGTTACAACCACAGACAGATTTAAATATTTTAACCCTTTGCACCCCTTTCTAAACTTCTATATGGTAGAGTTCAGTAAAGAATGATATGCTAGCATATATTTAGACTACGCTACAAATTCAGTTTTGCAAGTTTAGTTGGTGCATCCATATCCATAGTCGGCATCTTAACGGAGACCCTGCTCTGAGTGCTGCCCCATTACTGCTCTGCAGAGAAGCTTCTGTTGGCCAGCAGACCACTTCTTCCAGCTTTTGGAGGAACTCTGCTGGAACTGACAGAACTGTGCTGCTATTGCTGGTATCAGCTAATCCTCTACATTAAGGGACAAGCCCACGGCCTTCCCTTCTACCTTTTTCCAAATGAAAACGGGGTACATCAAGAGAAAGATGGCCCAGCCTCCCCCTGCTGATCTCCTCACCCTCACCAGTCTCTTCCACACGTACCTTCAGGTCCTCTGCAATACAAGTCACGATGCCGGGGTGACATGCTGCAAAGGCTGCAAGCTGAGTGAAAGCTGGCATCCTGCAATGGGATGACCACCTGGATACCACATTGCAGGGTGGGAACTCAGCATAAGCAAGCTGGGTTAAGGACTTAGTAGGAAAATGACCTTTCTTCTTCCACCAAATACTAGCAAGCACACTTGACAGTTGGAAATGGGGCTGCTTGGGCTGGCTTGGGTTTAATCTGATACTGGAAAAGCCAACAGCAGCCACACTGTGGTTCAGTGAAGGCCCACCAACTGATTTAAAACCTGAATTAGTGACTGCTGAAGTATCTAAGGGGTTCTAAAACATTTTTTTTTCTTAAATTAACATTCTAATTTAAAACCAGCACAAAAATGGAATGTTAAATCTTCATTAAAAAAAATAATTGTTGTTTAACATCACAGCTTCATTAAATCTTAATTTCAAACTTCAGTATCTTGCAATAGCCAGAGGGATTCTGTATTAAAGTTTCGATATTCTCCAGTCCTATTTCACATTTCATTCTTTTTTCTTTCCCTTCTACAGAATGAGGCTTCAGGCTCCCTTGAGCATTACCACAACAGCACCTCCAGCTGATGGACTCTGATTCCTTCAATTATACTCTCCAAAATCCTAGAAATAATCAAGGTATAAAATTTTGTTGTACAACCTCACTTTGTCTAATCCTTGAAATTCTCACTCTGCCTGCAAGACTACTCCCTAGTAAAAAGCCATAAAAAACACTTGTTATTTTAAATTTAATCTATCTTCCCATGTGAGACTATGCTGTTACACAGACCGCTTTAACTCAGCAGCCTGTACTAAATACATGACCTGACCAAGCAGAGTCCATCAGGGACCACTCAGCTCCAATGCAACTGCTGAATCTGGAAAAGGCTCAAGTCTAACAGAATTTTGCAACCTTCAATATTATCCTTCGCAATTTTAAAGAAATTCAGAAATATTTCATATTCATTGCATTGTACTTCAATACTTATTTTATTTTGATAAGAAAAGGGTTTGCATACAGCATGCCAAAAGGCAGTATGAGCCTCTATAAAGAATAACACTTATGGGAAAAACAAATAGACACCATAATCATATGCTGTAAGATATGACATCCAAAAATATCCACAGCGATGGATTTACCTCATCACCACCCATCAGGATTGAGTCACGCTCACAGCAATTAGCAGCATGACTGCTACATTTGTACAACAGTAAAAAAGGCTGAAAACCCGACAGGAATGATAATCAGGTACTTTAACCCAGCACACTGCTGCTCCCAGCCCTGGGTTTAATGTTCTGCTGAAACAGGAGCATCACTTCCAAGAGACTGCAGAGGCACCAACAAACGTTTGCCGTTACAGCCATGAGTAAGGTACTTCCATAATGTCCTCCGAGGAAGCAGAGTTTGCACACCAAGCACTGAGACACCTGAATGATTTTGCCACAACAGGGGTGCACATAATGCAGTACAGCAGAAAGAGTACTGGGATATTAAAAGAATTAACAATAGGATTATGTCGAAGCGCTTCCACTTGGAATCTCTCCAGAGGTTCAACCATTTGTTAAAATCTGATTAAAATTTCCATTGGGCTGAATGATCACATCGGTGGGGTGCTGTATCATTTTTACAATGGCCATAACTATGTAGAATAGGAAATATTACTAGTAATTTAACAGAATTTTAAGATAACGTATCACTATAAAAATACAACAGGAATAGGGAGATTTTTGCGCTTATTTCTACTTATCCTTGCATTTATATTTTAAGGTAAGCCTTTTAAAGTATCAGGAAGAAGGAAGATTACCTCTATCAGTATCCTACCTGTCAACGGGATAATTGTTCTTTTCTTGAAACTATTTAATATTTTAATAGCTTATTAGATTAAAAAGTAATTGTTGACAGGTGATTATTATAATTTATTGGTTGTACCAGCTTAATAGTATAACTGGGATAGTTATCATAGTCTAAAGATACTGTAAATGTTCATATTTTATAAATCACATTTTACTATTTGAAAGTACCTTTTTAAGAGTGAAGTAGAAGTAGCCCAAGACAAAGACAACCAATGATGCTGAATTCCCAAAGAAGGTCAGCAGGAGCCAGCGTCTGAACTGGCACTGGTGCCTTTCGGCGAACTGCCAAGTCACCGACAATGTGAGCACAAGACAGCCACTGCACTACTCTCCCCCTATGATTTTGTGCAAATTCATACTTGTTATTTTACTGACCTACCTGTCGCCAGGGATGGAGAGCTTTAAATGCTGCCCAAGACGTTTCCACACACTGCAGAGTGAGGGGCAGCTCAAAGCGACCAGCAGTGCTCTCTACACTCTGCAAGGTTTAATTTCAACTGAATCTCCTGCATCTAGTGCAAGCATCCCAAAAATATTCCTAAAACCAGGGGAGAGGGCAGCCTGCTACCATAAGGGCGAGGGTTACATTCCCTGCCTACAACAACAATTTTGGAGCACAACCTGGTCCCTTGGCAGACACCTGGGAGACAGTCACAGGGCAGTGAAAGCAAGGCTCTATTCCAGGAAGGCATTTGGTGCTATCTATTTCTTACATCCATTTCACTGACCTTTCCTATGGGATGGCACTGCTATGCCTGTGTGAACAGCTCAGGAGGACTTGGAAGTGCCTGGACAGGAGATGATCTCCCCCGATAACTATGCCCTACCGCCAGCTACTAGGCAAATTACAGCAGTTAGCTATTGCCATAAAGGAAGTAACATTTATTCTCAAAATTCTCCATTAGAGGATGTTTCAGAGAACAAAACAGAGTCAGGCTTAAGCTTCCTATGAATGAAAAGTTTACCTGGTATTTGGCTAAACTCCTGGCATGAGAGCATGCTTTGCTGAAGGACTGTGCTGCTGACAACAGATCTTGAAATGCAAGTAAAGAGCTCCTGCTTTGACAAGCCCTGGATCCTCAGCACACCGGGAAATCTGACTCTGACATACTTTACATTGGCTGCTCATGGCTTAGTCTGAAGGTACTAATGGACAGCAGTTGGCTGCGAGGCATTTATGCAAACCACCACAATGCAGGCCCCCTGCACGGCTTGTCTAGGAACACCACCACCACCACCCATCATGCCCCCAAAACCACATCCTTATTTTCTGCTGTCACCATTTTCTTTTTAACCTAGTCGCTTTGATGGTGGCAACTAATTCATTCAGGCAGGTTGTACATATTGGAATCTAACTTGTTACTCAAGTACATTATTCTCATTTTTGTAACAACAAAGATATTGATAAATCCTTTGGAGGAAGCTGCCCAGCTTCTGTGGCTGTTCCAATGGAGCAGATAGGATATATGGAGGGGTAGCAGGACAGTTTTTCATGACATTACACAATATTTTTCTGGTTTTGGACTTCTAAAATATCCAAACTTCAAGAAGTTCTTAATGCTTTTCTTCTCTGATCCACATCTCTGTCAGATGTGGCAGAGAACTAAAAGCCTACAAGGGCTTATAGGTGAGCTAAAAACACTCTTCGCATTTGTTGTTTTAAGGGGCAAACATCATGTAAAAGATTGCTTTACTCTTAAGTAAGAAATATATCCTGCTGGTGACCCTACAATTTACTTCACAGTATTCTTGGAGGAAGAGCTCACCTGCAGATGGCTGGAAAGCATTCCTGAAGACCCTTTTTCTTAACTAAAGATCCTTCAAGGCAATACATGATGATGTCCATAACCTTGGAAACAAAAGTTAAAATCATGTGACATACTGTATTTTATGTTTCATAATAGAAGTTCTAACAGGCAAAAATAGAGAATTTCTGTGCCTGATTGCATCTTTAATACCTAACTTTAAAATGCAATTGGGATAAAACAAACAATAACTGTCTTGCATATGATAGAGTTTACAACAGCAATCGTACTGGCAACTGGAACCATTCAGAGTACCCATAAACAGTTCTAAACCAACAAACTACTGGTAAACATAAGTATCACAGCTCTTTAAGTAGATCCGGTGTGAAAAAGGCCTCTGGGCATCAGTATCAAAGTTACAAATCTGATACATCATCTGTACCATTCTTCAACAATATTCGTCAGCACCAACAAATGCAACAGATAAAAACATCCATGTGATCCCCAGCACGTCCAAGTACCAGTGCGATGAGCACACCCGTATCTCCAGCATACTCTCTTGCTTGGGTTTTTTCCCAAACAATGCAATTTAATGAAATTTAAATGCAATTTTGAAGTTCAAAAAATGAGCTGGGTGGTATAAAACAAATCCTCTTCACACACACAAAGGTTGTGGTCCAGGCAGAAAGAAATCCTACGATTTGACTCCAGGCCAACACATTATTCACTGTTACATCAAACCCACAAGCAGATATGGCAGAACAGCCTTACCTCCACAAGAAGGTCCACAACATCAGTAGGCATCTTCTCAATAAGTATCTCAATGACTCTCAAGATCTCTCCTTTAGCCCGAGCAAGAGTGGTGGTGTGAATATTCTGCTGAGACTGCGTGTTCGCTGCGAGGGCAGTGTGTCTGTGCACCTACCAAAGAGCAGGGTTACAAGTGGAGACTCGCGTTCTCTAAATATTCTCCATCTGTGCTTACTGTTATACACGTGTTACATTAAGAAAGCCTGTACTGCAGAATGCTTTGCCTTACTTTGAGACCTATGGATTGTTTCTCCCTCCCCCGTTACTCACCATCAGTAGAGCCACTAATGGTTATCCTTGATGTAGTTTTTAAACAAGGGCTTACCTGCTTTGAGTAATTCTTAATCTCTTAAAACTAAAGGTCAAGATAAGGAAATGCCTGGGTCTCGATTACATAATTTCCATATACTTGTACATCTTTCTTTAGGTATTAGATGGCTGCTTTATAACAAGCTTTTTTTGGCCGGCCACTGATCATCGCCCATCCTATTGCTTTAGCTCAGCCAAAGCTCCAGGCTGCATCTGGGTTCACTCAGGCGACTCTCAGACAGACCGTGCCCAGCCTACACTAACCTCACAGCAGCGTCCCTTCCTCCTCACCCTCCAAACCCCATGGCTAAGTCTCCACTCTGTCTTAATCCATACTTAATGGGGTCATGCCTGCATTGCCTAAAGCAAGCAGGAATTTACACATTGCTATTGGAAGTTTACATAACTGGGATACAACAAATTAAGACAGACACAACTCAACGGACTCAGTTAAATATTGCTCCTGTCATAAATTATGGGTGATTTGGATATCTGCGAGAATACAAATATTACACTTGCTGTTTCCCTTTTTGGGAGGAAGGGAGGGACATTTGGTTGTCTATCTCTGTTCACAAGCCAGAAGTCTCAAAGCTCGGAGGAAAAGCTGCTGCAGCTGAGCTGACTGGCCCTGCTCACCTCCTTGGCAATGGTGGTGATGAAGGCGGGTGGTCTGGCGGTGGCGATGAGGGAGAGAGCGTGCCGCGCTGAGCGGGCAGAGTCGGCGGCTGGACTCAGGGGCAGCCCCATTGTGATGCTAAACGGGCACCAGACAAAGAGAGGAGAAAGAAAAGGAGCATTAGAAATATAGAGTGAAAAGATTAGAAACAGCTTATAATGTCAGTTCAAGGTCAACGGGAGCACTCAAACAGTTAGAATATAATGGACTTCCAACAATGAGCAGTGATTAGGAGTCAGGGTGTTCTATCATCAAATACAAAATCGAATAATTAACCATGAAGATTGAAAACAGTATGTGCATCTGTCCAAAGTGTTAAAAAGGCCTTGTTAACAAATTATCTGTATGTGCTGAATACATATCACCCAACTGAGGACAAGGCAAACACAGAATGTCTTCCCAAGAATTTATGGTTTATTCTTTTACAACATTTTAAATGCAGGCTGAAAAAATACCCTGTTCATAGTAATTCTCCTTAATTCAGTGAAGTACTGGTTATAGGAGAGAAAAGCAAGAAGCTTCTTGAAGAACTAAAACCACCAAATCTATTCGGTTTGATTTTCTTTACTGCATGACTCAGTTGCAGCAGCATGATGCAATGACAGGCAGCCCCATACCGTATGTTTTCTAATTACTGAAATTATTCCAAACCTCTTTAGAATCTCTAACACTGAGGTTTTAACTGCAGTTCTTCAAATAACAGTAAGGGATTAACTGGCATCTGAATTTCCCATACACAATGCTTTTATTTGCTATGACAAGATAACTGCAAGAAACAATAAAGTAGTAAGTACCCAATAAGTACACTAAGCAAAAATAAAATCTGGTATTTGGTAATTGAGAGCATATGTACCTGACAAAGACAACACATAGGCTAATTTTTGTCTGAAAGCTTCCTTTCTTGAAATTGTACTATTTTAATTATCACTGTTGTATATGTCACAGCAGAGCCCAGTTTTGTTAGGCTAGTTGTACCTTATCCAGCAATTCTACAAATCCTTCCTGCGCTCCCACCCATGGGCCACCCAAAGCACTCCCAGGCCATGGCCGCAGAGCATAGGTACCTCTCCAGGCTATCAACTTGGTGCTTTTAGTAAATCAAGCTAACACATACAGGTGTATCTGATCCGTGTCTAAATACGAGAGTACAGAATTCAGCAATGAGGGTTATACAGGTTAGGGAAGAGCAGCGTTGCGGCAAGGCAGTTATTTCAGCGCTGGTTTTGATGCACTGCAGGCACACAGGTCTCTCTAGGTGAGGACATTTCAGCAAGGGAAAACTGCAGCAGTGCAGGGGGAAGAAATGGTGGGGAAAGAGCTATGGGGAAATCAGGGATAAATGTGCTCTGAGATGGAATCGGGCTTTTACAGAAGGCGAGGGAACACCTGGGAACCAGTGTGCGTTGGGATTAACGTGAAACATTCGACCTACCTCACAACGGAAACTTTCTCTTACATGACTATTGCAGCACAGAAAGACAGTCCACAAACCAGTTTGCCAGCTCTAAAACATTTTAAAAGTCTTCCTATAACATGTAGTCTGATCAATCCTGCTGCTATGACCACACTTCCACCAAGCAGTAGCCCTAGAAGTTTGTGGGGTGTTTTGTTTAGTTTCTTTTTTAAGTAAAGACAAGACAAAACAAAAGAAAGCTAATTTCTTTTGCTCTTTCCCGGTATCAGTCCACCATTTGAGTATGTGGCAATTCTCCATGGATTTTACTAAGTCATGAAAAATGGTGTTTGAGAATGCACTGAAAGCCCTCCTCAGCTATCAGAGATTAAGTAACCAAAAAAAAGCATTAACCTGTAAACAACATATATAGGTTTACTCTTTTTCTGTGGAAACAAAGTACTTCTCTGCATACAACCATGGGCAGCAATCGCCTCCCAGAGAGGGAGCGGATCCTCCCATGCTGCACAGGAAGATTGCAGCTCCCAAACACATGTAAGTGAACAGCACTAACTGGCCAACACAGAGGGATCAAGTTTTGAAGCTGTTCTGACACCTTAGCTGGTTATATTACAAGTATATGTGAATGCTAAACGTTCATAAAAATGAAGCTTTTTGTTAAAGCAACTATGTCATTCGAGTGCATGTTAACAATACAAGATAGTTTTATTACATGAAAAGAAACGGTATCTGCAGCTTTCACTGCTATCAATGTGATTTCAGATGGTTTAATACTTTGACAGATGCACATGAGATAAAAATACTTTCAAAAAAATGAGTACCAGTCCAGTGAAACAATCTTATCTAGAATCTGCAGTTTCAGAAGAATATCATGCATTTCTAAATACTGAGGATGGCCCAGTTGGGTAAATTATGGCTCATTACAATGCACAGTACAGTGACAACAGAGCACTAGAAAGCTGTTAGCAGCTCTGCACCAACAGCAATCATAACCAGGCATCTCATTCTGCAGCCTTTACACATCTGCGCAGTCCTGCCGCTGCCAGAGGACTACTCGTTTAAGTAAGGGCTGCCACTGCCAGCCCTCCCACTGCATCCATTTTACACATTTGATGCTATTAGAATGGCCAAATAGGAACACACTGCTCCAAATCCCTAGACTGCCTACACTAGTTCAGATGCTGCTGGCCAGAGATTCAGCTGTCTCCACTTTGCTCAGCATACCTGGGAGGCAAAGGGCCAAAAGATCTCTCTTTTTACTCCTCCGGACGTACTGGGCTGTTTGGCTTAGCCCTTACTTAACACCTTAGAGGATCCTCAATACTTCTTTAAACCAGAAAGCTGCCAGCAACCTCTGTAGCAGGCAAGCCACAGAAAATAAAAGCGGAGTCATGGAGAACTGTAAAATCATTCCACACTTCTATCCGTTTAGCATCTTTGTGTGCTTCCAAACTGGTAAAAACTGGTTTATCAGGGTCAACAAAGTTCATTCTGCTCTGAAAGCAAAAAGTTGGACACAGCTTGCTCTGAAAATAAATGAGGGAAAGGAGAAACTGAAACAACCCCAAAGGTGTGGTAAACCACAATACATGTCTTGTATTCAAGGTGCCCCCCCGCCCCCCCCCCCAAACTATACAGCGTCAGTGTTTCTATCATGCCATGCCACAAAGCCCACGTGAAGTCCAAACCCACAGGAACTTGACATGGCAAGCAAAAGCATCCGTTCACTCATTCAAACTCCAAAAATATTTGGGTTAATCTGTCTATTCACCTTGTGACATCAACATTTGAGAGCTTCTCTTCTTCTGGGCTAAAGCAGAAAAATTACTTATCTTCAACGGAAGTTATTCTGATGTTTCCTATCCCAGATCTTACAATGACATTATTTGGAAGTGAGACGGAAGGAAATATACATTTTCAAAGCCAGAATGGAGAATACAAAAGGTGTGTCCATCCCCGTCCCCCCCCCCCAACACTTCAAAAAGAGACCACATGTGCAAACGTGAGTAAGAGAAAATAAGCGTGACATGGCAATTCCTCAGATGCAATGAAAATCTCCTCCTGGGCACTATTTGAAGGGGTTCTTCCTCCCCTGTGCTCTTCTAATGATTTTTTTGGTAAAGAGTAACAGAAGTTTACAAACCCACCTAGCTTATTGCAAAGTCTATTCATGATTTTGCAGAGGATTTAGGTAGCATATGGTAACTGAACAGTTAGCTTACTTATTTCTTTAATTCTTCCAGTTTTTGAGAGAGAGAGGTGTCTACAGAAGACAACACACTCTCTTGATTTCTTTTTAAAGTGTCTTTAAAAATAATTCTATATGCAATATCTAATTTAATATTGTGAAAGCTTACAAACTGAATACTTTGCAACAAAGAACTTCAGGGTGGTTAAAGCATTCTCTGTCAAATTAACTATTTTTCCAGAGCAACAACAAGATGAGGTATGGATCAATCACCATTTTACAGACCTGAATTCACATAAATACAAACCAAAGTTTATTATAATTTTCCTTCCCATTCCTCAACATCATTGTATGCATTAAAACTACTGAATTTGAAAATGAATAAAGTCTCTGCAACAATAAAGGTGCCCCCATTGGCCTTTTACTTGTAAAACCACATTTGAATATAACAAAAAATCCTGTACGGATGTTACAGACAAAGCGATGAACCAGGAAGAAGGTCGTATCAGAGTCAGGCTTTCAGAGGGGCTCATTATCTCCCAAAAGCAATCACACCCCCAGCACCTCAGTACTTTTTTCTCTAAAAAAGCTTCGTGTTTCTGCCAGCAGTATTTTTCCTTACAGGATGCTTGGTAAAGCGTGCATTTTCCTGAAAAGCAACAGGCTTTTTGTTAATTCAATTCATTAGCATGGCTCAGCAGTGGTAGTATGTGGGCAGAGATTAACCCCCTCCTGGGGCTGGGCCAGCTGCTCTGCATGTCCTCTTTCAGAGGAAAGCCCTGCGAGACCGGGCAGGCACACTGCACCAAAACCCACAACAAAACCAAAGCAGATGCAAAACTAACGTACAGAGGGAAACGCTGGCTTTCACACCCAGACTTCTATTCTTGTACTGATGAGTTTTAGGACTCCTGTACGTCCAGCAAGAGTCGGCAGCATGTGTTGTCCCTCTTGTCCTCATCCTGCCCCCTGACTTCCCACTGCTCCATAAGCAGACATTTGAGGAATCGTTTCTGTACACGTAACAGACAAAATGGATGCAGCTTGTCCTGTAACGCATGCCTTTAACACCAGAGATGATATTCTACCTGCAAACAACAGTAAAAAACTTGGATTTATTACTGTATTTATTTGTGCTTTTGATTTGTGCCTTTTAGCTCATTTCTAGAAGGCTTATTCTCAGTGGCCAGTATCCTGCATCATCAGGGAATGATGTGCTTTCTTTTCCCAAATCCATCACCAACTCCCCCCACACCAGTAATCTGAACATCTTGACTATTTTGGGAACCAGTGTGCTATCTGAATAATGTTTTCAATGAAATATAGACTTTTTTAATAGATGACTTTATATGTTTAGCACAAGTTATCACAACTGCAGAGTAACGTTTATGTACTACACTATCTACAAAAAATAAGGAAGATGCATTTAAAAAGCTGATTCTTAAAACAAGTGGAAAACAATGAGCTACCTGGGAAGAGCTGTAGGTAACACCTAAGAAAAAGGTAGACAGAAAAGGTTTCAATGGCAATGAACAGAAATCGTAGCAATCGGATCTCTACATTTCTTGACTTACACAAAGCAATGCCAGATGAAAACTTCATGGGACTAAG
Source organism: Haliaeetus leucocephalus (assembly GCF_000737465.1). Classification (NCBI taxonomy): domain Eukaryota; kingdom Metazoa; phylum Chordata; class Aves; order Accipitriformes; family Accipitridae; genus Haliaeetus; species Haliaeetus leucocephalus. The sequence continues at coordinate 4,326,453 of NW_010973302.1, read as the reverse complement.
AATGTGAAATTTCAGCACAAAAGGTAATGATCGTGATTAATATCTTTTTGCTAACTGGATTCAAAGAAGGAAGCTGAGCACTGACCCAGCTGGTTGCACAGAGATCTGAGAGGGAACTCACAACGGATGTGATTCCACAGGGATCTTTTGAAGGGTGTAGAGACGGGGCCATCTCGCCTTTCAGGGAAAGCTGCTATTCTGCAAAATGGATGGGCATTAAGCCCCTTTTCTCTCCTCTGGCTGGAGACTTCACTTTGATGCTCCGAGGTCAGTGGAAGAGGAAAAGGGAAGATGGGTACATCCCACCTCATTTAACAGAAACCTCTACGTCAATACACCTCAAAACCACTCTTGTTTATATGGGCAGCCTTGAAGTGAAGGCTGAGTGAACAGGAGGAACCAAACTCCCTCCGCAGCATAAAGCCAGCAAGTGTGGTATGCTCCTCTTCCTCCTCCTCCTCAGCCTCCATGAGAGGCTGCAGGTGCCGATGGACCACTGACCTTCCTGTGGTACAGCTGCGGCTCATCTACGCTGAGCTCCAGCCTCCTGGAATCCAAGCTCTAAACCAGAACGGACACAGACAAAAATCCCTGCCATTTCCAGGTTTAAATCATTTCTGTAGTGGCAGCATGCGGTAGCTTGCCACATCACCTTTAGGACCAAGTACCCAGCTCACATTTCTCCTTTAAATGCCTCAATTTCAGGAGTTGTTTAGGCAATGTTCTTAAAATGTTCCACTGTACTTGAAAACTAGGGATGTCCCTACTATATATCCTATGGCTCCACAGACAGAATCCTTAAGAAAATAAAAGTATAGTAAAGCTTTCCACTAAAAACAATCAAAACTAAAGAGATTTAGCCTAATTATTTTAGTACACACACATATATATATAAAAACTTATGGATCGATTAGAATGCAATTTGCTAATTTTGGTATATTATATCATAATCTATACCAAACTGTAGCTGTAATTCAAAAAGCAAAAATAACGGACAGCAATGATCCCTACCATCATCCATGCCAAGAAATCAAAGCCTAATAAATGCTAGAAAAATACTCTTAATCCTCACAACTGAGCAGTTTCATTCAGCGTGGCAGGCTAGCACAGTATAACCTTTGGGGACTAGGATGAACTGGGAGAGTGGAGGAGTTATAAATACCAGAGTTTTGGTTAACAGCTTATATTTATTTAATTCAGAAGGGAAGAAAAGAAAAACACTGCTATTTTTTTTGGTCAATAAATGTGAAGTGATTTTTTTTTTTTTTTTTTTTTTAAAGCAGAAGCTTGACATAAAAGCTCTTTCATAAAACGTTCTTAACATCAGGGAGAGAAGCCAGGCAGCTGTGCGCTGTTATTGTGTACACGGTAAATCAGGCACAAAAAGGGGCAGCTCAGCAGGGCACCGGGAGGGTAAGATGCACACTTAACCCCCTGCACACATTGTTGCTCTATTTCTTTCCATCTTCGTCTGTCTGCAGTCGGTACTGTATCTGTCATGAATGTAACAGGCCATTTTCAATCTAAATCTTGTTATGGATTAATAAGCAAACACTTTCTCGCTTATTATGCAATTTATCATGATGAAAATTGCATTGGGCTCCTCAAGGCTACATGCTGATACATTCATTTATTCAGTGCTCTGTGGATAGAGAGCCATACTAATCTTTATGACAGCTAAGGATGTAATCGCAAGATGAAAATGACTTTCTGAAGAACTGTGTTCACTTGGCTTCTGTAAATCTACATTTACATACAATAGGGCTTAGGAGATTCTCTGGGAAGGTAAAACATTCTGGTTTCTTTTGTCACACTACAAGAAATAATTGAAGTTCAGTCAAGTAACAATATTAACCCAGTTTGTACATATTTCTCCATTAACACCCCCCCAACACATGGCAATCCTTCATTCTTTACATCTTGAGGAAATTAAAACTCTTATATAAAATGGGTAATACCTGCCCTAGTATAACGTAAAAGAAAGTCAGAAACCTTAACACCTCCACAGACGGATGATAAAATGCATACATGGTATTAAGACAACCCTGGTCAGTTCCTTATTGCATCTAGCATTTAAAATGTGTGTGTTTACAAACATTTGTAAACACATTTGTAATGTAAAATTCATTCACAATAGAGCAGTTTTCAGAACTGTAAGATTTGAAAACGAATTCTAATTCTAAATGCTACGGGCGTGTGAATGCTCACGGTGTTAAATGTTATTGCTACAAGCAAAAGAAATTCTCGACTAAAATAGAAAAGTAACTAAAAATATAAATACATAGCTTAAACACCTGACTTATTTCCAATTAGAAGGATATTCTACAGTTCCATATAGTGAGACATAAAAGAAAAGTGTTTGCTGTGATTTAGCCTTAGAATAAAACGGAAAGCTGGCTAATTGTTTAAGGATTTTTTTTTTTTAATACCTAAAGTAATGTTATTACTGCAATGCTGTCAACAAGAACATCTGTACGCTAAGCAAACCTCCTCCTTCTGCTAAGCACACTGTTTTACATGTACATGAATATTCACCCGACCGCTGAAGGCCTACTGCAGTTTTAAAATAGTTTTAAAGTACTGCAGACATTTCCTTGTCCTTTAATGTAAAACTCTCTTCTCCCACATGCTTCAGCATATACCCAAGAAAGCTTGACAGACATTAGCAATGCCATCAAGCAAAATATTACCTGCTGAAAAATGAACCTCTGCATTTTATGAAAGGAAATACAGTAAAATTAATACCTAAATAATCAATTATGATGACCTCGGCAATTTCAGACACTATTTTTCTTTTTTTTCCCCAAGCAAAAACCTCGCAAAGAAAATGTCACAGACCAGTCAGCCATCTTCCTTTAGGAATGAAATTGTTTCCCCATTAACGAACGGTTTATCAATTACCGAGTGGCTTACAGTTTAACTCTTAAGGAACACTACAAATTAAAATATTATGTAGAAAGCACTACATAAATTAAAAATTAAGCACAAAATACATTCAAAAAACCTAGAGAATATTCATGCAGTGCTTGGGATGCCAGACATAGAAAGCACTAAAACTGCACTTGGTGCAGATTAGGAAAGCTCTACTGAAACAAACAGCACCATCGTGATTCATACCAGCTGAAGGTTTTGTTTATATTCTGCATGGAAACACGCCCCATCAGCACAGATTCAAAATGCCTATGCATTTAAGAACATAAACTTGCTTAACAACAAAAACATGCTGAGGTTTTATTAGAAAAAACATCAATGACTTCTGTATTTTTGTGATGAAAATTATTATTAAATTTAAATATTTTTAGTAACAGTTGTTTTCCAAGGGAGTATCTGCAGAACTTTAATACTACAGCATTAATTCATACTGACAACCAAATAAATACGAAATTTGTATTTGCCCAAGGCAATCCTCCATCTAGAGCAGGAGCTACATGTTTTGTATGTCCTAACTGGGGACAGATTTGTTCCTATGCAAGAGCCGTGTACCTACAAATGAAAATTTTGTCTCAGTGGCACTAATGTATATCCACTTATATTTTCCAAGGTTTTCCATTAAAACCAGGAAGCTTGAAATAGATTTCAAAGCCAATTACATAAAGCATAGTATCATTGTTTTATTTGATATAAACAGCCTACTGTGGTTGCTTCTTATAGTGACTTTTTGTTTTTTTCTTTATATATATATACACATAGAAATCAAAGCCTCTCTTTTTGCATGTTTAAGTGTTTGCTTTTTTTAATAAAAGCTAAATACAGAAAAAATTGTTCAGATAGAGAGTTAGAATAAATTTCAGACGAGATGATCAATTTTACAACAAACAATAATAAAAATAAGGACTAGATTGCAAAACCCTTTCCTGCGCAAATAGTCCTGTTGTCATTAATCAGGTTAATGGTGTGAGTAAGGACTGTTCATGTGAGAATCGGGGCCCCAGTTGAAATTTATTACATTTAGTCCTCGGATCATAAAATTCATGGCTACTCAACAAAAATGCTACTCATGTCCTGCAAAGTTACACACATTAAATAAATCCCAAGCGCTAATATTCCGGAATCCCATTATCTTAACACAAAAGCATTAGAAAAAAGCAAGACGCTACCTTTATTACACAAGTCATCTTAATGACTTCACTTACGCATTTAGCCATAATTATTTGATTTAGCCATAATTATTTGATGATGTGATTGATAGTACATGACACTGTCAAGTGTAATAACTTGTGTACACACCTGTGTATACGTAACTAGAAGTTGTACAATTATAGTAACTGTTAAGAAGTGGAACAAATAGGCACTTATAGTTCCATGCACACACACACACAAAATTATAAACAGTATCACATTTTTGCTGTGCATTTTATGTCAAAGTATCAGACTTCCTCATTAAATTTGTGTGCCCCCCCCCCTTACAAATACTTAATTGAAAGATTTTATTTCAAGGAGGTTAGAACAGAGGTACAAGACAGCATACCATATAAATCTTGATTTGGGATGCTTTAATAAGTTGTTCCCCGACCCTAGAGACAGGCTGTGGTCTACTGAGTTTATGATTTCTTAGCAATCCTTAAATCTACCAGTTACCTTGATGCTATTAACAGCGATGCTGTTGATAAAATAACCACCTTTTCGAAAATGTACTTTCCGAAACAATTTAAATCTCGATGGGATGGCTTGTAAAGCCATGGGAAAAAAAATAATCCACGTACTCAGACACACCAGTGGAAAATACCTTCTGAAAAGACCATTTTTACAGTTAAGAAAGAGTAAAAAAAAAAAAAAAAAAAAAAAAAAAATTATGTTAAAGACAGACAGACATATTTTAGATATAAAAAAATGTTTTAACTTGCTTCTTTTCTCAAAATTACTAGCAATGCGACCAGAAGATTAATGCTGTGTAGCCCTGGGCAATGCCTACCAAGTGTTTGGTGTCTCCTAGTTTTAGATGGGGTGACCCACAGTGCCAAGAGAAGTCAGCACCGCAGTGCTACTGTGCACAAGCGACTGGATCTCTCCTGCTGTGGTTTAACTTTTTCCTTTCTGAGATTGCCCACCAGAGCCGCCTGAGACTGCAAACGAAGCCAGACTAAAGCAGATTTGAAATTGCAATTTAGATGGTACTGGTTCAAAAGCAAAACTTGAAACAAGGAGTTATTCCTTGGTCCCACCTTCTTGCCAAGTACCACAGCTGTCGGGATTTGAACCGACCGCTGCAAAACCTAGATCCACAGGTCAGAAAGAATGCAGGTAAGTATTTGTAAGTGAATAAATGAGATACCTACTTCGCAAGCTGTTTCTCCGCGTCAGCGCAGAGCTCCAGAAGGCCCATCAGCACGGCAGAGACATCCATGTAGGGCTCCCAGACGGTAAAGCCGCGGCCGATGAGGTCGATGGCGGTTCTGCGGATGGTGCTGTGCGCGGGCAGCTTGGGGCTGGGCGGCTGCAGCAGCAGAAACGTCAGCGCCTTGCCTGCCGTGCAGAGCGGGAGAGAACGGGACAATGAAAAGAGAGCTGCAGAATTGCTTTTGCCTTGTTTCCAAATACTTGCTGTTGGGAAACATGTAGTAAGGAAACCTGCTCGTAAGTCACTGTATTAAAGCTTTATCTCACCAAGAAACTGCAGAAGCTTACAACTGCAGGGTCTTCCCAAAGTCAGCGAAAAAGAGAAAGACATGTGGGTATCAGTTATGTGAATTAACTGTAGGGTATGTGATGCCCAGAGACTCCCTGGGCCATGGATTTCATACAGAATGGCAACCACAGCAGTCCTCAAACGCGGACACTAATGACGCTCGGAAAGGCAGTGGATACGAGCGTAGACTGTCTCAGATAAATGGTATCCACGCTCCCAGACATCACTCTTAGCTCAACAAACAGCAGAAGGCAAGGAGGCTGTTCTGCTACGCACAAGCACAGGACAGATTAGAAGTGTGCACCCCGTTAGCAATGCTGCAACCCTACCAGTTGCTGCCTACGAGAATTTTAAAGCTTTCTCAATGGCAACGATGGCCGGTTTGTTACTGAAATGCATCAGACTACACGGCACAGTGAGCTTAATCAAACTGGCCAATATTGCCAGCGTGGAGTCTTAAACGTAGTATTTTCACCACAAAAGAAATAGTACTAAATGTATTTTTTGGAAAAAATGTAAGAAGTCTACATGCCTACATATTTCTGCCCAGAAATTGTGCAAAAGAAGTCAGAATAAATCAAACCAGAAATGATAAGAAAAAATCCTCCCTTCAACAGACACTTGCTAAGAAAACCCTGAAAATTTGTAATAACATTAACATAAGTAATAAAGTTTTCAGAAAAAAAGGCACATCATTTTGAAAGGATGTCTAAGAAAAACTAGCTTAAAAGATTAAACTCAGGAAAATATCAGTTAAAATAAACCACGTTAAGATTACAGTTGTTCATCAGTATCTTGGCTACAGGTAGAAGCAGATCATGCTAGATGTACTTAACTGCGTGAGGAACAGCAAAAATAAGTCACTGAAGTCTCCAAAACAACCGCTCGTTTCCAAACGTGCCATGTGCCTGCCCGTGCAGGGGCTCAGAGGAGGTGGCACCACCAGCTCCGTTCTTTAATTAAAATCCTGTGCTCACCACGATGCCTTCACCTCAGCAATCAGCAGAGATGACGTTTCATTCAAGTGAACCACGCAATGACTAGCGCCGCAAGAGTGACGCTGTCTCGCTGCTTGGCACGGGGTGCCGGCGAGGCACCCTACCGCAGCCAAAGGCAGCTGGCTGGGGCTGGGGGCTCTGCCCCAAAAGGTACCCGCTGCGCCGGGAGCCCACCCGCAGCATCGCCTCCCTTCCCGAGGGCTGCACGCCTGACTCCTGCGTTTTACTACGATTACCTCACGGTGCTGGCGTCCATCCTCACTAACTCACTCTCCCTCCTCCCCACAATGCCTTTTTTTCTTTTAGAGAAATATAGCTTAAGGGGGTAGGGGGCGAGAGAGAGAAGTGATGTCCCAAACAATGTCAACACACCTGAATTCTGATCCAGGTTCTGCATATTGAGGAAACTTGATTAATAATGTCATTTAATAGACTAGTTTTTTACAAAAATAATTATGTCTATAAAAATGTGTAGGAGGGCTAAAACAAGCAAGTCTTCCAGATGAAGATAATTTATCATTAGCTCTACATAATTATTTGTTACCTCTTAATAATATTAATTTAGCTTGCTATTGTGATAAAGATGACCTATTGATTTTAACAGGTTTTTCTTTAGTTTTCAGAACCATCCTCTATGAGTTGCTCATTTTGTTTATTAAATAAACCACCTGTCATTTTAAGCACTCAGAAAAGCTGACAAACACACCTTCTAGTCCATTCACTCTAACCCCTTATACGTGTGTAACAGAAGAACTGAAAGTTTCTTCTTGAAGTGCATGGCAGTCCATGAAGCTCGAGTTTGTGTGAATTTTATGTCTCAAATATAAGAACCTTATTAAAAAGTGTGACTACTCAAACATTACTACAATGAAATATGCCTACCTTTTTCACAGGAATCCTCCTAGCATTGCTCCTGCTGACACCTACCTTGCGTAAATTGAGCTAAGGAAAAAGATGAACTAAACAAAAGTCATTCTGCTGCCCGTTTCTCAGCCTGGACATCTTTGTTTAAGCTTTGACTTGGCTTAAATGAACGAATTAATATTGACAAAAACATCAACTAAGCTAATGAGTTGTTAGTTAAGGCAATAAACATGTCACATTAGAGTCAGCGCAGTAAAGAGGTAATTAGCCCTGGAAAAGCTCTGCTGATTGGGGCTGCGGAGATCCTTTGCTCTTAACCTTTGAGTCCATTATGCGGAGCAGGACCGGGAGCAGCCATGCTAATGTGCATCCCCGGGACCCGCAGCCTCAGCCGCGCAGCCCAGGGCAGGTCCCTGCTTGCGCCTGGCGCTGATTCGGCATCTTTTAGTGAACCGACACACTTGCGCTACCATCAGACGGGCAAGACAATACCTATTTAAAGGCATTGGGCTATCATGGTGATGTGACAGAAAAGATGCTCCAAACCAGCATGCAGCTTATCACTGCACTTCAGCGTGCTCCTCCTGCTATTCAATGCATACTGAAATTACTATAAGCAGGGAGCTGTGTCCTTCTTGCTGGAAGTCTAACTAACATCATAGTCTTTAAACAAAAAATAAAAAAAAATCTGCCCTAGCAAAAAGTAAGTTTTGATGATTTACATGTACTTTCTGTTATAAAAAGTCATTAAGAAACAAACTTAGCAGAAACATAGCTCAGGAAATTACATTCCTATATAGATTTGTATTAAAATATAATTTTGTTCCAGGTGTTTTAATTTGCATTGGTACACATATGCCACAAGCATATGGAAATGAAAAAAGCCGTACAGGAAGTAATCCAGAGCGCAGAAGGCAGTGATTTTGTCCCTGGACAGAACTCACTACCTCATCAGTACAAGGGAGTTATCAGGACTACCAAAAACAGACTGGATTTTTCTCAACCAGTAGAGAAGGATAAAATTTTGTACACAAGTACTGAAGTGCTTTCAACATTTAGGATAGAGATAGCCAATCTGCCAGTTCTCTGAAACTAGTTCTATATATCCTCACAGGAAACACCCTATGTGACAGCACACAGATACCCCCACAAAAAGCTAGATCTAGCAAACAATGGCATAGTTAAAAATCTTTCTACTTTTTCACGTTTACTTGAACACTAAAATAAAGGTGTGAGTCTTTGCTCTTTATGTCACTTTTATTAACGAAAATATGACATGAATACTAAAGCTTATCAGTTATCTTCAATGCATATAGCCCTGGATTTCTAAAACGTCTTTCCTTGCTGAATCCCAAGAGCTTTGACCATATTACATCAGTCAGCATTGTTATCCCCATTTTGCCGATAGATTTAAAAAAATTAAATAATTTGCACAAGAAAAATCAATAGTGCAGGCATGAACGAGACACTGATAACTCTGATTCCCATTCTCATAATTTGCCACAAGATCAAGTTCCAACTAAATAAAAATGATGAACTCCAAGAATATCATTTAACTTGCTTTGCATCTTTTTCTTATTTTCTATTAAAAAAAAAAGTGAAGAATCATAGCTCTGACTTATTTTTTTCAGTCTGCCCTCTCTCCCTGTGTCCGTCAGCACAGTGTTCTTTTACAAGACATGAAACCAAATTGTGACCCTTTCTGGATGATTTTTTCCTGATTTGACGTATACCTGTGTGAAATGTCCAGAGAAAGATAGAAATATAAATTTGGATAGCTGGGTTAAAAATCCATATCCCTTAATCCTTTCCTACTTCTAGTGCAGTGAATTTTTATTACACATCTTCTCTCATCTTTCAGACAGGTATAAAACCAGAGGCTATATTTAGGCCTAACTTAACAAATTAACTAGTCAAATTATTTGAAGAATTTTTTCTAAAGACGTAATGATGAAAAGATTTATTTTTTTTTCAATCACACTCAATGTCAAATTTCTTAATTTTTACAGAACTCGTTTTCAGCATTTTTTTTTTGACCTTTAATGTCATTCTGACACTTAAACATTTTCAACTGAACTTATGCTAGGAGATACTTCCTTTTTGCTGATGACCTCTCCAAGTCATTTAAGTACCATTCTTCAACAGGTGCAACGCCTGCAACTTCTAAGGTAATTTCAGAATTTACATGGATGTGTGGTTTTTTAAATTTGTTTTCAAAAGTACGGTCTTCGAGTATATTAAGAAGCTAAGTAGTTATTGTGCGTCACAGTAACGAGACTGCATTTTATTCAAAGTGAAAAACAATTTAGAATTACATTTAGAGTTGCTCCTGCATAAAAGGAGAAAAGCAAAGAGGCTGAAAAGAAATGATCCCCAATTGCCACATGTCAGAGCAAGTGACACCGCTAAAATCCCGCAGTATTCCCCGGCAGGCGAGCTGCAGCGCTGGGGCAGCTGTGCTGTCATTGTGCACTGCGTTACCAGCCAAGGGGATGCCCGGCTAGGGAAGGCAGAGACATCACTTCAGAAAGCCTGGATTGCTGTGCAGCCATTTTGTTCTGCAGATCAGACAAGATAGCTGCCAGGTTTCTATCTGCGGCTCGCGCTCACGCGAGGACTGTCGGATCGCGTGGCCGGTTGGTCACTTTGCGCCGTTTCATTCGCTGTGCAACAATTCAAAATTAATTCTGAATATTCCCAACGCAGTCAGATTTTCCAGGGGCGGCGCAGGCTGCCCTTACCTGCTGGCGGCCGAGAACAATAGGACATTCACTGTGCAGGCAATCGATAGCCCCCACCCGCTCCTCCCAGCCACTGCAAAGGGAGAGAAACAATTCCCGCTCGCGGGGCTCGCCGCTCGGCACGCAGCCGCTGTAGGTTTGGCTTTGCTCTTCTGAGGGCTGGGGGACAGCCCCTTCTATCACAAATACTCAAGAAGGAATACAGTTGTGAAAAATCTCTAGAGAAAGGTAGTCCCTGCTTACTTCGTCAGTGAATTTAAATTGTTGCTTGAGGCTCCCATTAGCTGAAAAAAGAGCAAAAGTTCGGATTAGCAAAAATGTCCATTTAAAACGACATTTATGACTTGCTGTAAGTCTTCTTTTGCATTTACATCGAAAAGGTGAATGTTTGTAAGTGTACAAATGCTAAAGGATGGGTAACGGAAGCACAGCAGAGGTGACGACGCAGCACATGCCAGCAGGATGCCGAGAGACCCGCTCTGCCATCCCACACCGTGCCGCGGCTGCCTGCCGGCCGCCAGCCTGCACGGGGAAGCAAAGTTTTGTCCTGAAATTTATAACAATCTCAGGATTTTGAAAATTAAAAGCTTCCTAATTGAATGTGTTTCTGCAGCACCTATATAACTTGATGCTTTATTGAACAGTTAAGATTTCATTGTTTAACAATAAAAGAAAAAAAATAGGTTTTTTTGCCTCATACCTGATCAGAAAGGAAGTGTCCTCATCTACTCTGAAGACTTAAAAACATCAGAAATGTTATTTAAGATTAAGGGGGAACATTTTTTCCATGTTAATTATCTATGTAAATTCTGGAAATTTAACAGAGCTTTAACAGGTCAGAACAACCAATCCTAGATACAGTAAATTCCCAGCATTTCTATTAAATGGCGTAATATCTATTGCTTTTTACATTAAGTGAACAGACAGCAAAGAATATTTGTAAGTGGGGCCAGATGAACGCTGCCCCTAAGCTGTTTTAAAATTAGGTAAGATTTTGCATAATTCGTTAGGAAGGGAGACAAAGGAAAAAGAAGAAAGCGTTTGTAATAGCTGGTTTCCCAGTCTTTTCTGTCTAGCTCTGGCCTAGTTAAACTGACCTAACAACGCCATTTTTCTTCCTCTCAAAATCTGCAGTGGGGGAATCAAATGTGAAAGCAAGATCAATTCTGTTCCAAGACAGTAAATGAGTTTTAGATCAGACTTGTTTCAATTTATGGAGAGAACCCAACTATGCTGGCTTAAATGCATTCTTCCTCTAACTATGAGATTGTATTACGGTGCTATAGAAAGAGTAAACTATCATTATTTTAATCCAAAATCTGTTTATAATCTAGTGGGAAGGAGAAAGCCAATACGACTCGGGTCATAACTGTGCATTAAACTTTGTATTTTCATTCCCATTAATTGTATAATTCCATTAAACCATGCTATTTATTTTAATCTAAATTATGTAATGTTTTCTACATAAAGCTATTTCCATAAAAAATGATCATCATTTCATAGGAAGTAGCTGTTTTTTCCATCACAGTGCTGACCAAACTATATGTCGATCTCAGAAGTTTTCTCCTATTACACATAATTGTAAGAAATTTTCTTAAGCAGTTTCGACAACTTGTGACCTACATGACAGTGGAAGATACACAATACCAACAAAGTAAGTCAAGTCAATGCAACAACTTGCGAGACTCAGGGGTCACAACTTAACCTTCTCTATAGCACCGGTGCCTGATACATAAACATATCCATACCAACAATGATGTGTATTTTATTCTCAAGTGCTGCAAAGCCACATGAGCAATACAAAATCTCAAGGCTTTGCAGCTATTTGAAGTTGCTCCTTTCTCCCCAGGCTCTGTCACCCCAAAGGCGCCCGTCCCCTCAATTTTGGTAGCACACCTATAGCTGGGTCTGCGTTGCAGCTGATGTCACCGTCCTTACGCTCTTTACAGGGCAACCCTGTAACTGATTCAACCAGGTTTATCTTTGGAGAAAATAAAACCCAAGTTACCAGGCGTTACTGGAGCAAGGGGTTATGTTTATGTGTACTTGAGTACTTTTGAAGATGAAATCAAAGCTCTCCAAAGGCAGGACATATGGTAAAAATGGCTCCTTTTCTTTTTGGGTATTGCCACACATTTTGAATTACAACCCATTCAAGCCATCAGTTGAAACAAAGACTCTAGCAATAACAACTCTTATGCTAAACTGGTAACTACAGCAACAGAAAGATAACCACACAAGCAGCAATTAGTTTTCCAACACACAGATCTCCGAACCAGCTTACTACAGTGTCAGCCCAGTGCTGGCGCTGATGGATTGCTTCCCTGGCAGCAGCTAGCTGTGTTAGACAGTTTGAAATTGTACTCGTAGACAATGCGCTATCGTCTTTACTCTGCGGAGGACACAAGGACTAGCTGAAGGAGTGACTGAAGGAGTTGGGTCTCTTCGCCCTGGAAAAGAGAAGGCTCAGGGGGACCTCATCACAGTGCTCCAGTACTTAAAGGGCAGCTGCAAAGAGGACAGAGGGTCTCCCTTCACAAGGAGCCATACAGAGAAGACAAGGGGCAACGCGTACAAGTTGCACCATGCAAGGTTTCGTATTCACAGAAGAGTTTTTTTTACAGTGAGAACAATCATTCACTGGAACAACCTCCCCAGGGACATGGTGGAGTCCCCATCGCTGGAGGTTTTCAAGATGCAGTTGGGCAGGGTGTTAGATAGTCTCATCTCAGCTTCCTCTCCCACAAAAGGTTGAACAAGACAATATTTCGAGGTCCCTTCCAACCTGGGCTGTTCTGTGATTCTGTGATTTTTACTGCTGTTCTCCATAGTAATTTATTCCAACCAGCTGCAGACTACCATCTCAGAGATGACCCCCAATACGATACTCAAGTAATACACATTTGAGTTGATTACGTGCTCCTACGCTATGACACTTCACAAGGATTAATGCAAATGCTTACAAAACATAAAATTAAAGAAATCTGACGTTAACAAGGGATGTATATATTTAAACAAGTTTTTGTTGTTGTTGTTTGGGGTTTTTTTAATACACTAAAAGTGCTATGTACAGCCAGTTGCACAATGACACAGCTCTGTTGCCTACATGGAAAGAGGCACACATACAATGAAAAGTTGGAAAATAACACTGATACACTATATGTAATATAAAAGACTTCAAAATTTATGGTCACACAGATGCCCTCACATACATGTAAGGACAGGACACACCATTTTGGATTAGATGAAAGACTGCTCATCCAATCTTATCACCGTGAGCCACTGATACAGTATCTATTAAAAAAGTTCCTGCTGTAGACAAGCAGATAGGGAAACTGCCCCCAAACCCCCAGGCTCCCACTGCCTAACTGTCAGCAGGCTGGACTGCATTAAGGGTTAACCCTTCAACATACCCTGTTTACTGCAGTTTTCACTACTCCTTGTTATTCCATGAATGCTTAACCCTGCTTACATCTTCAAGCAATGAATTCCCCAGGCCAGCCTAATGTGCTTGGTGCTGGAGCAGCACAGTGAGCCTGGGGGAAGAGATGGAGAAGTAGGAGGGGAGCCCCGGCAGCACCCCAAAGTGACTATGTTTCTAATGCTTACATGGCTCTGGCAGCAGCAGCATCGCTTGAGATCAGAGCCCTCCTGCTCGACTGCGTTCGGACAACACAGCCTGTACTTCTCTGAAGAACAAGGGCAACAAAAAGACAACTACGATTTTCACACATTTCTTACTCAGCAAATCCCACCTTCTTCCCAATGAACGCAAAAGCTCCCAGCAAAGACTATTAATTAGAAAAAAGGTCAAGTGAGACTCCAAAACAGTTAGGAGAAATAATTTCCAATAATTATAATCCTAAGCACTAATCAACCCATCCATTGTAAATCCAAATCCCTGCTAGCTGCCTCAAAAGCAGTATTATGCCAATTATTTTTGTATGCTGTCTCCCACATTTCTCCTTCCTAAAATGAGTAAGTCTAATGTCTCACAGGTGTTTTCCTGGGTTTGTGATTAATCACACGTATCTGTGAGATGGCAAAACTGATTCTTCTCCTATTCTTTTAAGGTAAGGATGCTTGGCTTGGCATCTGCAACCTTAATGAAGGAATAATGTTAATTTGTATGATGAATTAAATTAGTTTCTGAGTTTCTCTTCATCTCACTCATTACAAAGGCAAGCACAGGCTGATTTATTGACCTGTCACAGCTTAGGAAGCAGCAGTTCATAAAAAAGTTATTCTGAAGTGTTTTTTTAAAACATGCGAACTATTGATTGACAGTGTTTGGACACTATTTTCTTAGATACAGACACTGAACAGCAAAAAGCATATGCAGCTTTGGTTTTCCCATTTGACATATGAAGAATACATATTTTAAGTTGGCAACATTGCATGTAGATAATGTAATGGAATCCTCAAACACACTATTGTTTGCTGGTTGTTTAAGCCCCCTTTAACATTTAAATACCTGCTGTGTCAAACACTGACTCTAAATGTAATGCTAGTTTAAGTGCAGGTATCAGCCATATAAAAACATAGCAAAATAAAACTACAATTTTTTGAGAATATTTTTTGGGGAAAGAATTCCTCTTTTCCCTTTAGCACAGCTATCCCAGCTAGAACATGCGTGACCAAAATGGAACAATAATCTAGACTTTGCACATGATCTGTCTTACTAAAGACTGTTATTGCTTGTTGTGCCATCAGTGGCACTCAGCGCACTTCATGAGCCTCCCAACCAGTTGGCTATTTGCGAAAAATGGAAATTGTAATCAGATTCCATTGAGAGGACTTTTCACCACCCATATCGGGAAGGAAAGAATGTGTCTCAGATAATACACCCGATCACAATGCTCTGTGGCCAGAAAACATCTATTGCAATTATGAACCACAGCTGCAAAGTACAAAAATTATCTAGCACAGCAAACAGGTAAGCATCCCTGCTCTCGGTTCTCTTTGTCACCTGTCCCTGGAACTGAAGCTATACCTTCCTTCAGATATGCATAGTACTGGCAGCATCAGTTCTGTTTTTCTCACAATAAAACTGCTTCATAAAAAATAAGCAAAATAGCTGTATAAACAAAAAAAGAATATATATTTTTCTGAATTTCCCACCTAAATGTGAAAATGGATATTACAGAAACTGCTTTTAAATATTCAGATACTCATAGGCAAGGACTGTTGAAAAAGACAGTCCCTTCGGGAGACGGCAGGGAGAGGCGAGCCCAGCTGATGAGTGGGTACCATCTGCTATTGCCTTGGGGTGGCACACTGAGCAACCCCGGCAGATCTGCTCAGCGCTGAGAAACGCTTGCCACTGGACTGTGATTTTTACATAAATGCTGTTTCTAAGGAGTGCAAACGCATATACATTCACAAACATGTGGAAATAAAAAACACTCTAATCACGGTACATCCCGCTAGCCTGATATTACATTTACTCGGGTAGGTATCCTCCTGTTAAGCTACAGCTGCTTCCCGTACATACATTTCCCTCAGGACATTAAAACACACAGCTGTAAGTCTGAAGTCATAAGAGCTTAAATCAGGAATTATACACCTCACAAACGCTGTGAGGTTTTCAGCAATGTTACGTATCTCACCCCAGCTCGAGGAGGGGCTGTGAAGAGCAGTGGGAACAGAACTGTCATGGGACTGGACCTAACCCGAAAGGGCCAATTCCTCAGGTCCTCCGCGCAACACGAGGCACTTGGTCATGCAAGGTGCATTTTGGAGAATTAGGGGCTCACATGAGACACGACTAGAGCGAGGAAAGGGGTTCTGGGGCGTCAGAAGGGAGCTCTTGTGTCTGGACTAAAAAGACAGAATCCCACTTGAACTGCCTCTCACCATAACACACCATATTATCCAGATCACCAAAAGCCGCCGGGGCTGTGCTCTCCACACTTTTCCATCAAACATCAACATGATCCCTACACCTGTCCAACCACTCATTTTCAGAAGAACCACAGAAAACTAAAGTCTCCAACTCTGGTGGCATCAGCAGTGTTTTCAGAGGGGACTAGGGGATGGCATGTTCAGACCAGCAGCGAAATCGTACACATTTTGTTTTCTCAGGAAATGACTAACGTGTCTATCTCCTGTGATACTCTTCATTCAAATAGATACCCGAGTTACCCTCGCATACTTCTACAAGAAAAGCTTCTGTTCCTTATCAGTAAAATGGGAATAATATTGTCCCTTTAAGTTTTGCAAAAACCCACTCATATCTGACACATTTGTAGAGCAGTTTTTTCAGTATATTTGGTACTACACCAAACCTTTTACCCTAAACCAGCTTTCCCCAAGACCAGCCACACCTGCAAATGGGTCAGCTGCTGGCAGCGTGGACCCGGGGATCAACTTGCAGAGCTCGGCACGTTGGGGCAATTGCAATTATGAACCATGGGGCAGCCAGAGCCTCTGTACTGAGCAGGCCCACACTTTGTGCTCCAGGTAATGTGGGACACGCAAGCACGTCCCCTCCCAGCACGCTCTCCTGCACACAAGGCACGCTTTGCTGCACCGGCTCGCCCCGGGGACGGGCCCCTTCCAGATGCTTAATGGGGTGAGCTTGGGAATTACCATGAAACTGCAGCCTGCGACATTTAACGGCTTGAATTTATGACCTCGGTGCTCATCAGACAACAAGTCTGTGCCTCCTCTCTGCCCGCACGCAGCGGCACGCACACCAGTGCTGTCATCGTGGGCAGAGCGGCTCCCGCGGCCCCGCGCAGGCTCGGCTCTCCCTCCGGCACCTTCCCAAGGCACCTTCGTTGGGTTTAGCCTCTCCTCGCCCCAGCGAACGCAGCTTTGCCCTGTCTGCTCGCACGCAGCGGCACGCCAGGTCTCACAGTGCTGCTGCTGCCCCACAAGCAGCCTGGAAAAACCAGGGTGTTTCGGTTTCCTTCCCATTAGATGAAAACGTGTGCGTTCTCTGGTGGAAGTGTTTGCATTTTGCCCAGTATTTCATATGAGGGCCCACGCGCAAACATTTGGAAACGGAAAGCAGATAGAGACAAGGTCCATGGCCACAAATGCGGTTACGGCCATCCGTCACCGAGACACTTCTTGGCAGGTCTGATGCCCTCCTGGGGAATGGCCCAGGGCTGGTCCGAGCAGCCTGCAGGACTCTGGAAAGCTGAAGTTAAAAATACAGTACCTTGAATTTTTATTACCCCCAAATGGGGTATCCGTCTCAAAGCTAAGCCTTCACTTACAGAGGCAGAAAACACAACTGATGGGGACTTGTTTGGTGCTGAGGCTTCCCCATAGTCCAAACGCAAAGAAGAGAGATTTTAAGTTTGCTGAGATACAACCCATTACAATAGCCAGAATATTAAATACGCAAAAAAGAAATCTCTGACCAAAAATTTATAATTCAAATCACTCATCTCCTACAGGATTTGGGGAAAAAGGTGAATATAATTTTTAAGATTTGATTTTGTTGCTAAAGCAAAAAACCAGATTTAAATTAGGGCATCATATCTGCCACAAAGATTGACCGTTTTCTGCTATACAGATTGACTATTTTTTCTAAATATTATCTCTGAGGCTAAGATATAGATTTTCATAAACCACCATTTTTCCTTTTTTTTTTTTTCCTTCAGGGACAAAATTCTGCTCGAGACACTGATCTAATCACACCAACTCAAGGAAAAAAGCACATTTTAGACTTACTAGTACACTGAATTTCACAGCATGCTGACTGAAATGTACAGATCCAAATACAGAGAATAATGTAATGAACCACAGGATCCGTGCAAATCTGAGTAGCTTTCTGCATAACTGATCTAAAAATACAGCCAACAAAATGGCACGCACTGCTAGCAAGCTCATTATGAACAATAAAATCAGTTATTCGCTTTAATCACGCTGTTGTGTTTTTGTTTTTGTTTAAATTAAGTTACCGAGCCAGTTTGCCTAATTTGCTCTGAAAGGTTGCGGTTCAGGTGCTCAACTGATTTATTGCTTCTGTAAGTGATGATCCCAAGCGCTCGCTCGTCTGTATTAATTGCTGCTGCTAGCTGAGCCTATCAGCTCTGCAGTAGGTGCATACAATTAGTGGGGAGTGACCTCCTCCTCACAGGGGTTGTCTCCTCCTTGCTGGAGTGGCAACTTAATTTCACAATATAAAACTAATGGGTCAAAAAGCATTAGAAAAGGTTTCTAGCAAGGTGATGGAGCAAAAAATCCCACGTTCACCAAGAATCTCAAGTTTATCCTGTGTTAAATTCTATTTTCAGATGAAATACATTTGAGATACTATTGAAAAATCTATAATGCTGGAAACCCCAATTTAACAAAACACGTGAAATGCCCAACTGCGCGCTCCAAGTAATCTTGTGCTTGCTCACTTTTTGTGTGCCTACATAAGCGTAAAACTGGATTGCAAAGCCACAGCACATCTTGAAAAGTAAACCTCTCTCTAACATATGCGGATGCAACTCCATTAGCAAAAGAAATATTGTGAAGATAAATATATGGCTTAGAAAAGGCATTCATAGGCTGTACTGATGAGACTTTTAGAAGATAATACTGAGTGGTGAAGCCTGAATATCAGGCAGTAAATAATGCAAAAGAGCAGAAATCCAAAATTGAGGAAAACAACAACATGCGCGATATCTCATCCACTTTGTATGGCAACGGTCCCATACTAGAACTAGAGACCTGGCCTATGATCCTTACCACACGCTATTTATCCTCTCCTACCCTCCTCCACTTCCAGCCCTGTTCCAGTGCTGCCCAGCTCCCCCTCACCAGGTTTGCCTGTGCTGCCCTCATCCTCAGGTTTGACATACATCCCTGGGAGAGGACAGAAAAGGACAAGGTGGACACACACCTAATACAAAAGCTGCTTCCTTAATGGCAAATCCCAGCTTTAAACACAGGTGTGCTAAATTTCCAACGTTTTTGAAATTGCATTTACTTTGAAAAATAAGTATTGTCTTCATCCTAACCTAATGACTTAACTGCTTTGGGTGAGGGTTTCCAGAGATGTGGCTGAACAGTATAAAGGTAACTGCTCAAAGGTGTAACATTTTACAAACATGGCTCTGTAATGGAAAAAGTGTCTTAACACCAGGCAGTACAACCCTACACAGCTATGCAGACAAGTGTATTTCTATTTCTGCCCAGAAATTTCACTTGCTTCCCCTCCTGCCCGACAGGCAAGAAGGTCAGCTGCCATGAATTTGGGACATCATAATTAAAAAATGAAAAATGGTATCATGAGTCTGTGTTAGCAATCTAACTGCTGGCTAGCTTATTCAATCCAGAAACCAGCAAAACTGGAGAGACTACCATGGATTATGTAATGTTGAAACCCTAAAATTCACTTTGGAAGAAAAGTATGTACATGCAGCATGCTAAAACAATATAAATAACTCAATACCATGAACACGCTGTCGCATATGACACTGACTGAGTTAAAGGGCAAACCGCTTATTAAAAACTATATTGACGGCAGATGCTTTGAAAAAATGCATTGCATTAACAACAGAATCAAGTATTTTCATACTCAGGACAGAACAGTCATTCGGATTTATCAGCCCATTAACTTTATATACACAGTATTAGCTGCAGTTTAAGTGTGATGCGGTGCATCTGTAATGAGAAGTTCTTTGGGTGGCATTTTATAATTAAATATCTCATGAACTATTTGTAAGGTCAACAGAGATTAATGCAGGATGTCAGGCAAGGTCACCACATGGATTTCTAGAGAATTCCACCCTCTCAAAAAGGCGTTATCACAATAATTATTTTCTTAATGCAGTAAATCACAACATGCACAATTTATATAGCAAAAACTCCACATGCATTAACAGTATAAATGAAGAAATAATTTGTTTTGATAACTTATTGTGGCTTTAGGCTACATGCAATGTTTCTCATTAGTTTGGATAACTCGCAGCATACACTTTCAGTATATAATAACAAAATATGATGGTTAAAGAGGTATTGCACCTTAGACTGAAGAGGAGGAGAGGCATCATCAGGAATGGTTTCTGGAAACGCTGTCACACAGGTGGCCAGCAGAAAGCTGCAGCAGCTCCCAGCTCCCCCCACCCTAGCATCCCCTGGTAGTGAGTGGGGGGAAAGGAAGCTGTGCTCCTTCCAGGAGTGGTTATAGGGCAGCCACCCAGCACCAGGCTTCGGTCAGCTCAGACTGCATGCTGCAGCACCAGCAAGTCAAATATACAACTTGAAATGGAGGAAACCCAGTAATTTCATTAACTAAGTGTTACTGGCTCACACCATCACTTAACGTCCTACAGCCAGCTTTCACAAGACCAGACTACACCTTATCAACGCTGCATCTGTTCTGAATGGCCAAAAAGATTTTCTGTGTCACTGGAAGACAAAGAAATAACCTGTATGTATTTTAGTATGGTGTCTGAAAGTCACAGTACGACACATATCAAAAAGAAAAACCTTAAGTCTGAGTGCGTACTAGGAATTTTGCTTTTTCTTGTTCAAAGAACTGAATTTCTGAACAACTGTCCAGTTGCCAAAGTAATTCCTTCTGCAGTATTACATATGTGGTGTAAGGATTTTAAGAAGCATGATCACATAAAGAAAAAAACATCATGAGAACAGTGTTTCCTGGCAAGCAATATTTCCATTTTCAGCAAGTCTTCGCCTATCCTGTCCCCCTTTGGGGGCACCTTGCTGCAGTACAATCCCCTCACAGGTGCGCTGGGGACCAGGCTCACACAAGACTAGAGCAGACCTCCAACAGCAAACGTCAGCCTGGGCCTTCACGCTGACACCCTTCTATTTCACGGCTATCCGAAGAACCTGCTCTAGGTGAGACATGTTCCAGATGGGTATGGTGGAAATGCTTCAAAACAAAGCTGTTCCGAATACCATACCTGCTGTCGGAGGTACTGGCATATCATGCTCTACTTGAGCAAAATATCTGAGAAAATAGCATCCTCTCACCTCTGTGGAAATGCGACATTGTACTGTGGGTTCAGGGCAGGTCACACAAGCAAGACAGCAATACTGACTTAGATAAAATTTTTATAGTACAGGCTGTATGTAAAATGAAGATCAAGTTTACTGCTAATGCCATCATCAACCAAAAGTGTAACCCAGTATTTCCTGTATTTTTTCCCTCCAACTAGTCTTTATTCCTGATCCTCCTCTGGCTCTTCACCTATTTCAGATATTACTTTACAGCCTTGATCTAAATTTTCAGCATTTAACGTGTCAAGCTTCATCTACATTAAAGACTGAATTTCAACCTATCAGTCAGCCAGACAGTTGTGCAGTGTTTCTGAGAGTATGATTAATAGGCATTCAAAGCTGGAGTTCATAACTCTGCTAAGCTTAATGTAACAAAAATAACATGCAAATAGATAAACAAAGACACTGGAGGAAAGAACATGTGAGGATCAAAGAAGTGCCTCAGCCATGCTTCTGACAAAGCAACACCATCAGCTACGGGCTCACATCAGACCTATACAGCTGTGAGAATGGCAAAGACAAGGCACTGTTGATGGAAATGATCTGACTTCTTTTCCATGGAGATTAGGCAACGTTACGCTCAATAGCCTTTTGGAAGTATAGCATAAATGAAACCAACTTCACTTGTGGAATGTGCCACTGGGAGACTGGAGAAGACAAAGCTCATGTCTGCATTGCCAACAGCTTCCAAACAACGCAGAGAGCACTCTGCACTGCTTAGAGTCTAATAAAGATGTCAGCATGCTCTTATTTCAGGAAACTCTAAAAGACAAATAAAGCTTATTTTGACTCTGTGCCCAGGTATCAGTCTGGAAAGATAAGAAGCCTGACTCAGCCTCGCACTGTAACAGAAAAACAGAGAAGAACCTGTTTTGTCCACCTGAGGACAGACAATCCCTTGTGCTGGTTCATTCAGAGACATGGGAAAGTGTCCTCCATCCTTTCATTTCCTGATACCTTTTGAAGAGACAAATAGCTTAGAAACTTAAAATGGGCAACAATGCAGAACACATGAGAAAACAAATAAAGACACAAAATAACCCCCCCATAACCCCAGTTTAAAAAAAAAACCACAAACAAACAAGTATTTAAAGCAGAGTTCCGTATATGTGCAAGAAACTGTAAAAGAAGAGGAAGCAGAGAACTGTCAGACTTTTTATTTCAGTTTGCAAAGGGCTGACAGAATAGTCCTGTTTACTAAAGCAGTGGATCTACAAATGAGTTATATGAAGATGTCAGCTGAAAAAAAATGACAGACCTTTCTCTAGGATTCTCAGACATACAACTTGGTTTGTGAAGTGCTGCATAGCCAACCCTACATTTCCACACTGTCACAACCAGGACTGCACATGTTGCAGATGTGAGCACTGTGTTGCATGCGCGCTCTCTCAACCAGCCTTTGCTTTGCCTTCCAAAAAAAAAAATAAAAAAAAAAAATCAGTGGAAGCAGCACCACGCTTCATGGAAGATGAATTTCAGCCATCTACTGCTTGGAAGATGGAGGCTGTGCCTACACCAGGGACTTAGGCGGTGCTCCATGATGTTCCTGAGCTTCTGAACATGTTCTTCTACAAGTCAGTTGAAATGCCTGCTAGCTCAGTGCTGTTGTGTGCCAGCTAACACCCTCCCACGCAACTCCCGGGCATGGCTCGGGGCTGCGTGGGCAACGGACCATTCCCCACCTTTTCTGGAGGTGCACACCACCACCTTTTCTGGAGGCTAAGTGAATTTATCAGCATGGGTGCAAACCATCCCATGCTAGCAGTCCTCAGCAGAAGGGAAAAGTCTACAATATGTTTAATCTATTAGTACAGTAATAAAGCTGTATTTATCTATTATTGTTATAGTATTACAGTACTGTGTAACTAAAAAGGCAGCACTTTCCCTGCACTTCATTAAAACAAAAATATAAAATTTATCATCATTATGAAACTCATTATCTGCATATTTTATAGGAAAATGAGCTGGAGTAAAAAATTATTTAGAAAAAACCAGAATGAGTTTTGCACCTTTTCTGACCAGAACTCTTTGTTGCCTAATACAAACCCTGGGAGTGAGACGACTCTCCAGTACAAGCAAGCAGAAACACAAGTAACGAAACCAATACAAAGCATGTCCTCAGTCATGCTGTGGCAGACAAGGCCTTCAAGACTTCTTGTGCTAAAGGGACAGAATACTGCTCTGTGAGACAATCAGCTCCTCCAAGTCATTTTCAGGTTTGATGCACTGAACAGTGCACTTGGGAAGTAAGCGTGCACAGCTCACGTAACCAGGGCTCCCAGCGGAAGGACAGTCCTCCTCTTTTATCATTACTACCAGTCCTCTCCCTGTAATAGCTTTGAGTTGAGACAATACGTTGCTTTTCAATTATTTGTTTTTTTCACTTCTCCTCAAAGGGACTTGGGCATCAGGTGAAGACTGAACAAGTGCAAGAGGAGAAATCCACTGCTGTGGAATAATTTTAAAGCTAACCAGAGAGTGGATATTTTTTCAAGCAATACTGGCAATGAGTCTGTAGTGCTACAGAGATCTTACAGAGATGACAAAGGGGACTTTTGCCAGACTCCACATAAAACAAATACCAGCATGCTCAGGAACCTGGCTAAAATAATTGCATGAACCCAGGGCACTGTACTTGCATTTGCTTCTAGTGGATTTTGCACTATTAACATCGAATAGTCAATGCATAGATATGTAACTATCTCTGGTAAGATCACATTTACTCTCCATACTAAGGATAATTCCAGCAACACTGCAGTACTAATTTTGATATAGAACCAGAAAGTAACACTTTATACAGCACACTTTGAATTCCACCATTTTCTACTAAATTCATCTGTGTCTGATTTTTACATCAGACACCTTGCACGCTTCCCCCACCCTCATCTCTCCTTATTGCCAAGTACGTTTTTCTGTAGCCTATTGATCCACATCCCCAAAACATATGTGTGTGAAGTAAGAAAACTTGCCACTGCTTAGTTACGGGGGGAATTGCTCCACCAAGAGCAATACCTAGCCAAGTGCTGAAAATGAGGATTAGTCAATGGAAGAGTCAGGAGTAGTGCTGACAGTCTCCTCTCTCTCTCTCTCTACTAGCCCAAGGAATGGTTTTGGGATTTAAAAAAAAAAAAAAAAAGAATTACATACATAAATGCAGTCTTAAATGCAAGTGTTTTGGTTTAACTGGGAGGAGAATAAAGGATGTCAGAATTTCAGCAGAAGAGCTGGCCAATGCCGGGAAGCGCCGAGCATGGTTGGGGCCTCCCTCCCAGCAGCACCACTGCAAACCCCAAGACCAGTCACCAGCTCCACCGCTCCGTTCCGCTCGCTCGCTCAGCGCTGATTTCTTGGCGACCTCTTATTGTGGTGTTGCTTATTGTACGTTCAAAATATCTAATCTTTACCTTTTCCACTGAAGGACATTTTAAATGAACCAGTCTGTACTGAAATGTAAATAACTCCCCTTCCTCCCCACACCCCTGCCCCAAACACCAGAGCAAGGGAAAATAGTATCCTGGGTTACTCACATGTGTGCCTTGCCAAGGAATAATTTGATCCACCGCTAGTCAAACCAAATCCCTCGGGAATTTGACTGGAACTACGTGGCCGAGTGAGAAGTTTTGGAGGTTCGATTTCGGCTCCAAATTCTGCCCCAATCACCCCCAGCAGGACAATGGCCGTGGCTTGCTTCCGTCTCTCTTCATAGGATGTCGATATTTTTTTCATTTGTGGGAGACCAGACAGACAACCTAAAATGAAAAGTAAGAAATATGACAAAAATCAAAAGCAGGGCTGTTCTCTAATACTCTAAACAACATTGTGTTTCCCAGAGAAAATAAAAGAGGTTTCTGTTTAACTTAAATCATGTCTTCAGGACAGTTACTGCCCTTACCAGGATTTTTGGCTGGTGGAGATGGTTCCATTTTACTTTTCAAAACCTACAACGCACGGTAAAAGTCTAAATACCACCTATTGCAAGGTCTGTCTTCAGTGAAACCCACCCTTCAAAAACTGTCAAGATCTCACGGGGAAAAAAGAGCCACCAGAAAACTGTCTCATTTCACAGTTTTTAAAAGAGCTGTGGAATTCTGTTTGTCTAGTTTTTATAAAAGGTGATTTTTGGTTTGCTTCTTGTTAATTTTAAATTTGCATAACAATTTGTAATTTTTTTTTTTAAAGAAGAGAGATTTTTAGGATAACTTATTTGTATTAAACAAAAGCATCTTTTTGTTTTAGAATCCATCATCACATTCAGATTCCTGCTAAATTTTAGCATAACACTATATGCATTAAACCAAACTACTATTTTGTACACTAAAATGTTACATATGGTATTTCAACAAACATTCTTAAAAACATTGAAAAAACCTCACTGTATTATGAGTTTTAAATAAAACTGAAATTTACATTGTTAGTCTAATATAGCCCAGAGACTTTGAATTTCACTAAGCAGATGAAGTTTATTATTTTTTTTTCTGGAGTAAGGAAACAAAACCTTACAAGAAATTGACCGGAATGAAAATACCATAGTCATTTACTCTGACAAGTACAGTTCACTTTTACCTATAATACTAATTCACGGCATACTAGGAAATGCCCTACCATATATTCTACAAAAATAATGGAGTCTTAATCCACTGTTAAACCTTTGCCAAGAAGTCGGAAGGCACCACCTGGCACTGAACGAGAGTTATCAGGCTTGTGGATTAATGAAGGGTGAATTAGCAAGTCACACTGTACATCCCTCTCTGCTAATGGCATTCACACGGCTCGACAGGAAACGAAACATTACCTACGAGAAAGCTAACCAAATTTTAGAACCTGTGTTAGAAGACCATCCTCGTTCAGGCAACCAGGCTGCGGATGTGACGGCAATGTGCCAGCCAAAAGGGAGAGAAAAACAACAGAAAGCTTAACAATGGTAGTGGGGGGGGAAGAAAGAAAAAATCAATAGTAACTGCCTTCAGAGGAAGAAGGATGAAAACGGGCTGTAACAGCCAAAGCAAAAAATATAACAGTTTTAATTGCTTCGCAATGGCTTATCCCACTCGCGCCATCTGCAGACACCGGTTCCTCATCAACATTTGCATATAGTCCATTTGCACGTTACACCTTGCCGCAGCCTCCCGTCCCCGGCGCCGAGGGCCGCCGGCGGGTGCGCGGCAGCTCCCGCTCGGCCGCGCGCAGTGTGGCCCCGCACACCCCCTTTCCCGGGGTGCCCCCGCCAAAGGGCAGCGCTGGGAATGACGGATGGCGGCTCCCTCCCGGCTCCCCGCGGCCGCCCCTCGCCCAGGTGCTCGGACAGAGCCCGGCGTGACATCTTAGATCAAGATGAATTGGCACAAACTCCTGATCCAAGATTGTTTTATACCATTTAATTTAGTTTCTTCCCCTGCTTGGATGAGCACAGCTCTGGTTATGGATTTCTATTCTAATGCGCTGCAGCAGGCGCGGGGAGCAGGCAGCGGAGCAGATGCTGGAGCAGGGGACGGCGGGATGCTGATCAATAGGCGAGGCGCTGACCCCGGCCACGCCGCCCGCGCCGGCCACGGCTCCCAGGCGAGGAAGAAAGGAAGAGCGAACACATGTGCTGCTTCCAGTAGGAAATTAAACCGCGGGGGCACTCGGCGCGATGCGCCCTCCCCCTCGCCCGCCTTTCATTTGATTACAGCAATATGAAGTTAACCCTTCGTTAGGTCCCCAAGGACGGATTTCAAGAGCATCCTTCAAATTAGAGGCCCGGCTCGGCAGAACTTTGGCGTGGCAACTTTAAACGGCCAACACCGAACCGGCGGGCGTCCGCAAGCTCCGTCTCAACCCGCGCCTCCCTCGTCCCGCGGCCGGCCGGGAGCGCTGCCGTTGCGCAGCACGCGACGATGCGTTTCGTCTGCAATTAATACGGGATCCGGCGGGAAAACTCCCGGGCCTGCAGCGGCACGGTGCTGTGCGCTCGGCGTAGACTCGCAGCTGAGCTAATTCCTACCGCTGACCCCGCGACTCCAGCACCCAGATGTCGAGGAGATAACTCTTTGTTAACCAAACAATGAATTCCAACCAGAACAGGGTGGGAAATATTCTTAGAGTGTTTCATTAGCAATCTGGCACGGGATGGTCTTTATCCTGCTCGCTGCTGCAGCGTAGGATTTTCTGCCTCAAAACAACAAACCCAAGAAACTAAAAAAACCAAAACAAAAACAACCCAACAAACACACCCAGGTCCAAAACAAAAAAAAACCCCAAAACAACAAAATCCCAACCCTCCTCCCAGCAACATTCCTCCCAAAACCTCCAGATGAGAGGGGGAAAAAAACCCCCTTAAATATTTTTGCATTTACTTTTTTTTTTTTTTAATTACTAGCAGAAACACACAATTAATTGTAATGATTTCCTCCAAATAAACTGGCAGCCATTTGGGAGATTTTAAAATGAAATAATGTCTATAAAAGTAGTGCTTTTTACAGTTTCATTTGTCTCATGAAAATTTGGTATTTTCTCACAGCGACGTGCCTCCATTTAATCATGCTAAAGGGTGACACACAGATCCATTTTCTTGACAGGACGGTTGATCACCCTATCACAGTAAGAAAATTAATAACCTCAAATAGCTCTATGTGGAAAACAGAAGCTACACTGGTGAAAGGACAAAAACGTTCTACATTTTAGTTGTAAAAATAACACACTTCCAGATCCACACACCAAAAGAGAAACCTATCGCGTGCGTGTGCGTACCCAGCTGGGTTTTCTTTAGACAAAATGACCTTATTAAATATTTCAAAATATCTCCGTTTTTGGGAATTAAACATCCACAACTGCTTAGAGGAGACAGCTTTACAGATAGCACAAAGCATATTTATGAAGTCTTTAAAATATAGGTAAAATATTTCAGAAGTTTAAATTATTTAAAAGGCTGTGAGATATTGATTACTTCATTTAAAAAGCAGTCAGAGAGTACAGCCATGAGGTCAGGATAAATTTAACAGTTTGAACCACTTTACTAAATAACTCTAAAGATCACATTAATTGGCTTTGCAGAGTTCTTGAGTAAAATTAATTTTATCCTAGCTTACAATAAAAGGATTAAAAGACAAATTAAGTTCTCCAGGTTTAACTGGAATAGGAATCAATGGATTTGAATTAAGGCTGAGGCGGTTTTATGAGAGATGGACTGCTACCAGATACTTCATATCTGCTATTAGGCGCATACTGATGGTACTCCCGTATTGTATTAGGTATTAAAGCATCGCAGAAGAAGGTGCCAGACCCATTTATTACTATCAAACATACCGTCTGAACCCGTGGTGCTGCCGCGGTGGTTCTGAGCACAGAAGGGTGGCCTCCGGTGGCCCCAGTCCACCAAAACCATGCCCAGCCCTGCTCCATCAAACGGCCACCAACACGGAGAGCCACCCAGCCACAGCGTGGTGAATGACAACCCAACACAATTAATTACAGGGTTGTAATTGTGTCCTATGATTTAAATGAAAGCGTAATCACTGAGATTTAGTTGCAACATTTAATGTGCATAAAATTCTTTAAAGTGAAAAAAACCAGGAAAGATGTTGCAGTAGCCCCATTTCCATATGCTCCGACAGCCAAGAAAGAATCCTCATCTGAGCTCAAATACAGTGCCAGGTACACCAGAGCGAGGGTCTGCAGGCTTTCAGCAGTGCTAAGCCCGTTAATACGTATAAAATTTTGAAAAATATACATTTGAAATGAATAAAATAATTTGCTCAAGACCACAAACATACTTTGCATCAAATGTGGTAGAGAACTCAAACCTTGCATCCCAATCTGTTTTTTTAAGGGTACAGAGAAAACCAACAACTAAAGCCCTCTCGATTTTTGTCACAGCTCATTATTTCCCAGCACTGAATGCACGCAGTCAGAATTCACTATCTATAGATGAAAGCTTGCAAACTGAACTCCATGGAAAGCATCATCGCTTTTCTGTCCTGTCTGCCAAGTCTCTCTCTGCATTTCTTCTGACAAGTTTTCTGTTTATTTATGAAGGGGAGGTTTGTAACTGGGCAGGTTGGGATAAGGATTTCCATCCATCCTTCTTTTTCCTCTCTCTCTTTCAGGCTTGAAAAAAATACACAGTTAGTTAAATTCAGAGAATCCTCACAGTCCTTCCATCAGATGCCAGGGAGGAAGCAAACACACACCAAAACATGGTAGAGACTGAACTTATTGGCAACAACCACTGAAACTGTTCACATCTGCAACTGTAATCATTTTTCTGTACCAGATGGGATATGATAAAAGAATGCACAAGAGCTACAGGGGGGGAATGCAATTTTGCTTAGATTCATCTTGACTGTCAATAATTTAAAATATTTCTTCATGTCAATTGCACTATCTTCTTACAGTAAATAAATTTACATAATGCTCTGCTTGTGAACTAAAAAGGAAATAGCAAAAAAATTTAAGAAAACTGTATACTAAATGTGCCTATGAGAGATACTTATCCTTACCTTTAAGTGTTCAAGATTCTTAAACCAGTCAAAGCCATGCTATGGGTTTGCCTACATTTCTAGTTTTTCAGATTATACACAGATGAATAATTACAGTAATTTCAGCACCTCCTGAAAGCTTATAAAGCCAGAGAGTTCACAATAAATCAGAACTCAAAAAAATATTATAAAGAAATAACAATAACAGAAAGTGGCCACGAGGAAAATGTAGAAAGACAGGAAACAATCTATTTTATCTAACCTTACGAAAACTGTGGTTACTCATTACTAACCTCACATTATTAAAAGTATTTTGATTGCTTGAAAGTGCAGCCATTCCTATATACACAGCTCCCTCCACCGGCACAGCAGAGAAGGGTCCCCGTAAGCCCAGCCCTGGGCCGGGACAGGCGGCAGCAGGGGCTCGGACCCATCTCACCTGACTGAGCTCCCGACCCCTCACTCTCAACGTGTTACTACAAAATATTAAGTGACTCCATACAGTCTCTTCACACCTCTACAGTTTGGCTTAGTCTCGAATAACCACCTTAGTTTTTAAGAAAATTAAGCACCTTCCCATGACAGCAACAACAGCAGCAGCAACAACAAAACCCAAACCAAACCACCACCACACCCCAGAACCCCCAAAAGACAGCGTGGGTTTTGGATGCGGGTCTTTTGCTTACAAGTGGTCTTTGCTAAATACACTTCTGGTAGTTCAAGTTACATTTGCTTAATTATTATTTGGTCCTACTATCAGAGTGTAAATGCAACACACATGAGAAAATTTGGTCCAACAGAAGGAAAAATAAATCTGTGTCTAAACCTACCTTTTCTTTGACTCCTTTCTGCTGTGCACAGCCTCTACACAGGAGCTGAAGTTCCTGCCTGGAAGTGCCAACACCAATGGGAAGCTCGGGAACTTCTCCCAGTAAAGCCCTGTCAGCCCACCCCCAAGACAGTAACTTCTCACAATGTATTTCCTTATTTCCTCAGTCACTACATGCACTCAGAATGCTTGTACTAAAGATAGCGCTAAATACCACGGAAAGACCTCTTCTGATAAAATAACGTATAAAGAACAATTGTGAAAGGACACGTACCCCGGTGAAATATGCCACGGAGTGCTGCCAAGTGTGTGCCAAAGTTAAAGCTACCTTGGTGAAGGTTTATCTTACACATTCATTCTCCTACCACTTACAACAAAGGCAAGTATAGAAAGCTTTTTTCTTTGGAGCAACTTATTTCTATTTTTGGTCTTTTGTTCATTGATAGTGACAAAATGTCTGCAAATAGGGAAAACTGACACATTCCTGAAGTTGTGATCCTTACCGCTTCTAAGCCAGAGCAATTCCATAGTCTTCAACATATTTATGAGATTTACATGAGTGCAGACTGAAAGCTCCCATGTTTTGTGAAACTAATTTTTTTTCTCCTCCCACATTAAAAAAATATTTTCCAACTTGACTGCCACCATAACAGTCAATATACGTCAGTTGAGCACAACACAGAAATCTGGCAATACAGTGGTTAAAGAGATTATCTGTGATTGCTAACTCTGAAACATAATACTTATCTTCTATGGTTATTAAGCATTTTTTACCATTTTCATGTTTGCTGTTTTCATAGCACTTCATGTTGGGCTGTTCCAGGAAACACATATGAGAGGGAGAATCAAACACAGATTTCAAACAGTAGCTTGCTCACTAAGACATAACACATTTTGTAATCAATCTTTTTACTATTCCTATAATTGAGATGAGAACTATAAAAGATTAAAACCAAACTACACTGTAGCATTATCCATATATAGTTGAAATTCACACTGTTTGAATTAAAATTTACTCAAAAAAAGAAGTACAGGCATCTTAGCAACATAACAATTAGTATTTTTAAATTAAATTGCTTGCTGTGTTTTAGAAAGGTATCTGCTAAAAACTATTAGACACGGGAAGAGAGCCACGTAAGAAAAAAACCAATACATTTTGTGAAAGTTTCCTGCACATTTCTATTATTCTCATTGATAAGGTACATATGTTTTAAAAAGAGATATGTATGTGTTTAGATAGTGAAAGAGGACTCGATAAAACCACTTGAAAATAAATTAGGTAAGGATGAGCAAAACAACTGCTCTGGAATAAAAACAAGAGCTGGTTTTGAGGGGCTTTGTTTTGTTTTGTTTTTCCTCCCCCCAAAAGTCTCCTCCCTGTTGGCACGCTGAGCTGTTTTATTTGATAATGCCTGTCTTGCTATTTTCTTCTCGTGTCCACAGCGAGGTATTTGAAATAATGGAGCTTTGTTACTACTGTAAAGACTGGAAATATTTAAACCTTATTTTTTTAATATTTCATAGGACATCTTACAACAGACAAGTTTAATAACTAAGTATCATTAAATCACATAGCTTTGTATTATTAAAGGCAGGACATTTTCTGGTTTACTTTTTGATAATGTATTCCCTGTGCGACACCAGTAATATGGTTTCATGCAGGTAGCCAGCTGCAGCAACTTCAAAAGACAGGAGAATTATAAAACCTCTCATGGTGAATAATAACATTTATTAGATGAGTATAGAATATTATTTTTAGAAAAGACCATTGCAGCCACCAAAAGATTTAAAAAAGTTGGGGAAAAAAAAAAGTTCCTCTTCCTTAAATTTTTCATTTAAGACCCTATCTCAAATCAAAGGGTCTGACCCCACCGATGACCTCAGGTCAGACACCCGGGGAGGTTAGAGTCCACATGTAAATCCCCATATAGTTTATCCACACGCTACACTGAAACATGCGCTACTGAAAAATGGCAATGTATTTGTTAATTAAAAATGGTAGTTTTCAGGATAACGAAACCTGCCAGGAATCTGTTCGCCTCCCATCAAAGCATTACATAGTAGCTACTGGCAGCCTTAAGGGTTAAGACACTGATTTTCTTCTGCATAGGTGGTGCTATTTTAAGCCAATGGTGTGTTTAAACCCACACCAATGAAATCAATACAGCACTGCTCTACTCAAGGTGAGACCAAATAAACCTGTCGGAAGCTCTGAGAAATAGGCTTTGCAGTACACACCGAGTGCTAAGTGCCTTTCAGCCCAGAGATCTGTCATTAAATAATCATTAGCCATCATTCATTCTTCCTAAAAAGCTCAACGCCTGAACTTGTTCGGTATCCACTAGGCATTAGTGCAGCCCCCCCGTGCTCATTAGCGCTTCGGGATGGTTGCACCGCTCCTCAACAACGCGCTGCCTTGGTCCAGCACGCCTGGAAACGACCGCTCCTCCACGAACACAGTGCTCACGCACCTCCCAGCCTGCCAAGCCTACTTCATCCACCAAGCACGCCCTAAAAATTTTACAAATGAGCGTTTAAGTCACTTGGCCTTCTCTTGCAACAAGACAAATGTGTAGTATGGCTCTCTGTGTTTACCCATGCGCTTAGGATTTGCCAAAAACATTCTGTACCTTGGAAAAGCCGAACAGCATTGCCTAAATCCTGGGCTGCTTCACGCATTCAGATTAAAGCTAGTGACAGAGGACACGTATTAATTACTTTCATACAGTTATAGATTCTTACCTGGCCTCGCTGCAACTTTTTTGCAGTAGGAAACATTGACTTGAGTGCCAATTATTACTTTATAACGAAGCTATATGAAACTAGCAGCAAACTGGTTTCATCTATGTAACTGCAAATACTAAGGTTGCTAATGTCAGTCACTGTCCATCTGTAACATACTAATAAAAACCCAAGAGATTTAATAGTTACTGAATACCTGAAGCAAGGAAAACAATGATAATTGTCATCTTTGGAATATACAGGCATAGAGGTTAACCTGTTTTCTCTTAGCAATAAACCTTCCTTTTTTCACCAATGCTTTGTGAACTCCGTGCTGAAAACATCTGTTTGCTTTCAAAAAGCAAGTAAAAAAATGAGCTGTTTTCTTCAGTATGCATTTTCACCAACAAGCTTGACTAAGCAATCATCATCTTAAACTAATTTAATTCTATTATATGCCATATAGCCCAAAGTATTTAATTACTTAAGAATAAATTTTACCAGTGACATTTGATTGTTTCATACCACATCCGAAAGCCACAGATGTCAGCTATGTAAGTACTAATTGTCCCCCAACCTTGCAGTTTCAATTTTTAGATGTAGTTTTGTGCTGCAATTTCCAGAAATCTGTATTTCTCTTCATAACTGTCTACATAAATGAGTCATAAATAAAAGCATTTTAAATGTTCGTCACACCTTTTCAAAATTTTGATTATAATCACTTTAATGTCACTTCTAACAAGGGAAGTTTTGATGCATTAACTCAGTGCTTTAAAAACAGCAAGTCACACTGAATAAAATGTGCCTGATATTTCCCCAACTGAACAGCAGAGAATCCATTTTGTCTTTGACTATTTCCCTGCTCTCAGCCCTGCAAGGAAGCAGCATCCTCACCCATTTTGTGTTCCCAGATGCTGCAGCACAGTGAAATATTCCGTCATAAAAGAAATGGTACAGCAGAAGAGAAAATTCCAGTAAACGGCCACAGATTAGAATGATGGCTGCAAAGAGTACTTATGCTATGTAGAAAAGCACGTTTCCACATGAGCCCAGCAGCCTTATGAAAATTACAGCGTGATGTCTGTCTTGCAGCTTTCTAAATGTATGACAACTCTGAGCATTTAAATAACTCTACCATTAAATTATACATATCTTGTAATTCCATCAGAGAAACCAAATATTACAGACAAGTGAAAGACTGTATTACTAACATTTGTATTAAAAGTAACTAGTTTGCACATAACTAAACCCAGATAAATGTAAACATAAGATTTTTTTTTTTTTCAACAGCACTTAATAAGCTGTTACTAAAAGACAATTAAATAAATTTATTGTTGAGTTCCAGATCTCTTTAGACACAGGTAAGACTCCAATAAAACCAGTACAAATCTGGACTTCACATTCTGAAGTATGATTATTATTTTATTGAAAGGAACATAAGAGTAAAGCTATTTTAAATTATAGTCATTTTGAAACCAAATGGCAACTTTTTTGATGCTTTATGAAGAAGATGTTGTTCCTATTGGAAATCAATAGGAAGGCAGAAGAAATTAGATAGCTATGATTTGCCAAGAAATCAATAAGAAATAGAGCAATATCAGAACCCACGTTCTTTAACTTTTACATATTAAAATTTGACTTGCATGTGAACAGAAATTTAAGAACTTACAGGAGAAAATTCGTGAGGTGCCATTATATTTTTGTGATGTATCCATCATATCATGTCTGACAATTTAAGGTATTTTGCTTTTAAGACCTTTCTGATTTTGACAGACTAAAATACATTCCCACTGCTTAAAGACATTATTTAATTTGAAATGATTTAATACATCCTTAAGAACATTCTGTAACACAAAAAATCACTGTCAAATATTTATTTGCAGGCACCTCCTATGATGCTTTGCCTCAGCCATCACTGGGAGGGGCAGGGGGAACCTACAGCTGCAAAGGCACCAAACCTGCACTTAGTAAATCGTGGCGCAAGAACAACGGGTAGTGCTGAGCAGCACCCCACAACAAAGCAAGTTTTTCTATACAGCAATATTCGGGGGAAAAGGAAAGCTTTTAGCAGCATAACAGAGAGAATTTAGACTAAGATGGGGGTAACTTTCATCAGGAATTTTTTGCCCCAACTTACCCTCCCTGTCCCCGTCCCCCCCCCAACCCCAACAAAAAAAAAACCCCAAACCCCTGCGTTGGGAGGTACTTTTCAGCACTGTTCCAGAGCCTTCCCATACAGCCTTTGCACTCCAGGTACGTCCTGGTATGACAGTATAGGTACACAAACACATTTCAGTTCCTGCCCCATGCCTACAGATGGAAAGGAATTCCATTGATACTGTGAAACACATTTTATTTGTTACTTGTTTAGCAAAATAGAGAGTCTTTAGACCAACATTCTTTAACACTTAAACAAGCTTTACTTAAACTATAGTAGACTCTACTTTTCCACGGGATCATTTTAATCAAACAGCAAAAGCAACAAGAGGCAATTCTCATTTTCTGATTCGCTTTCAACCGATACAGCTAGAAACTGGAAAAACGGCATCTCTTCAAGAGGCAGGTGCAGGTTTGCGCGGGAGCAAGGAGCGGCAGCAGGGAGGGAGGAAGCCCTGGGGCAGTACCAGAACCGCACTGGCCCTGCAGAAGCTGAAGACCCTCCGCCGCGACCGGGGAGCCCCGGGGCTGGGGAACCCCAGGGCCGGGGAACCCCAGGGCCGAGCCAGTGCGATGCACGACCCTGCGAAGCAGTTCCCACCCTGGTACAGGCAGAGAGGGACCCGGCGCTGCCTTTCAGCACGTGCGATTTACACACGGCTTTATCGAGGGCTCCAGTGCTGAATACAGAACACACTCTATTTGGCTTTCAGTCAATTAAGCTTTAAGCTGTCAGCAAACAAGACTTTTAAGTTAATTTTGAATCACCACAAATCAAGTTGAAGGTTGTGAAAGGGCACGCTCACATGCCGGCATGAAAAAAGGCAGTTTAATTGCCTCTGAATAGCTATTATATGCTGCAATTGGCCTATTGAATCTTAGATGATCTATTTATTTATCAAAGTGCAAAGACTGGTAAAAGAATGAAGTGTATGAACTTTAATCATCCTCTCTCTTGCGTAAGTAGGTAAAATTAAAGTTTTTGCATATAAGTAGTACTCTCGAAATTATATCTTTTAACACAGGTCAATATGTTTACATTATATTTTACTTTTGAATAGTTACAGCTGTCCAAACTACAGCTGAAATGTGAAAATAAGCAATTTCCAATACAACAAGGCATTGCTATTTTTTTTTTAATCTTCCATCAGGTTTTTCATATACTATGTAGATAACTGATGTTTTGAACCTGCTAGCTTGAAAACCTGAGTATCCAGAAGGTGTAGAAAAATGCTGTAAAATGCTATAAAACCAGCTGCTATTAAAGTGTGTTACAAAAAACTGCTACAAATTTCATACTAGACCTCTGTCTTCATGAAAAATAGTTTTGTTGAGAATAAAATGACATTGGACAGAACCCACAGGAATGGGTCTTCAGAACTTAGAAGTTTTTTCATTGATCTACCTAGAAAAACTGCAACACAAACTACAGAAATGCCATTTTTAAAATGTATCAGCAGAACTAATTAATTTTAAGAATAACATTCTCTAACTTTGCTGTGACTAACCCTATGCTTACAATACACAGTTAACCATGAAAAGGCTCCAGCTGGTTTCTTAAGACAAGGCATACATATATACACACACACCCCCACGCAACAGTAAACTCTAGAATTATCACAAGTGAATGGACAAAATTTCTCTTTTTGTAACTAACTACAAGAAGATGCGTTCAAATGTTAATAGTCCAACCAGCTGCAAGTCTTCACTTGTTAAATGATGCAAGATGCTGACTAGGTATTCTCCTTCCCTTCAAATCCTACTCACAGAACAAGACAGCCTGGGGGAATTCACATCATGTGTTTTAGGTAACCGAAGGACAACCCAGGACCCCAATTGCCTTGAGTTACTGGAAAGAGGTAGGGAAGGAAATTCAGAATGCCAAAATCAGGAGCCTCAAGGTACAGATTGGTACCCACTGTTCATTGCTCCAAATGTCAGCCTGGTCCCTTGTACAGCTTTTGTTTTTCATTGCTCCTTTCACCCTGGGGGAAGATTCACAAACTGAAATTGTGATAATGGCTCCCTTACCCACTTAACATTGGCCTCAGTCAAAACACTCCATGTTTTATGTTCTTCCTAGCATCAGGTCCTGCAAAACTTGCGTGAAGAAGCATGGTTTGCATATAAAAACTGATGAATTATGCGTAGCTAAAAAAAACTTCAAAGAATCATTGAGAAGTAGTGAAAAAGATCTGCCAATGATGGAAAAAAGTAACCCAAACTACATGTGTGAAAAGTTTGCTCTTCCAGCACTAGAAGAGACCAGGTGTAAGGAAAAGATGAGGTTACAGCTAAATTTCTCGTTTCACACCTGCATTTAATCAAGCTGTCCCATGGCATGAGGAAAGTCCAGATGGAGCTCTGGAAGAAGAGGCCACTACTCCGGTGACTGCTGAGGCTCTGCGGGGCTGGAGAAGGGGAGAGGAGAGGCTGGCCGCAGGCTGCGGCACAGAGAGCATGGGAAGCGAAGCCCAGCACAGTCCTGCAGGCACGGGCCAATCTGCCAGTCTCATGGTGTTACGGCTACCTCCTGCTTGCTCTGAGCAGCGCAGCTCATTACACGGCATGAAGAGAGACGGGTCAGGAGGATTTTCTGGAGAGAGAAGCAGAGCTTCCACAGAGCACTTTGATTCATGCAAGAAAGATGAATGTTTAGGGCAAATGAGATGCAACAGCTACTCACTACATCCAGGTGACCACACAAGACTTTCCTTGGGCAGGAAGGTGAAGGATGGGGGTTTTACGGCACATATTTATGATCTCATCCTGGCATACCATGCAGACTGGTACAGACCACAGTCCTGCTATCACAAACAATTACCTGGTCAACAATTTCTGCTCAGCCGGTTATTGTGCTACTGGATACCTGTAGCTAGTTCTGGGATGTCAACACAGAGAAATATTTTCTTCTTTTTTTTTCCGTCAAACATAGACTTAGTGCTGAGACAACACCTGATATTTTTGAGAAGGAAAATAGGTCAGAGGAGGTGATAGGGCATTAAAGTCACAAGAGCAGTACACAGAGCAAGTGTGCTTTAAACTGATGAAGTGGGGACCTCTGAAAGGATTACCCCAAGAAATGTAGTCTACATATTGTCAGGGGTACAGAAAGTGTTCAGATGACATATGAAGGCATATGAACCCACGGATGAGGAGACCACTGGATCCATGCAGACCTTATCTCTTCCTCCACAAATCAAAGCAGACCCTAATGCACCAGCAGTTTAACTCTGAGTTATAGAGATGTCCTGTACCCACACAAGTAAACTCTGCCCATGTTTGGTTCTTTTAATAAGCAATATATAATTATAAATGAAATTGTGGCTTGACATTTTAAACCTTATTTAACTTCTATGTAAATTATCACAAGCGAGTCCAAAAACATAAATTAAAAAAACGCAGAGGTTTCAGGTCTTTGCTTTACGACACTACTTCATTGCCTCGGGAATTCGTATAACCTCAGGGCAATAGCATTTAGATATCTACGTAACAAACACAGCCATTTCAGAATTGTTATTATTGCTGTTGATGCAGTAAATTCATATTCTGTAATGAACTTACTGGATTACAGATGGAAAACAGCTCATCTGTTGCATAAAACAGTAGACAGTGATCTCAAACTACGGATGTCCAGTAAAGTTAAACAAAAAAAACCCTTCCCGATTTCAGAAGTTGCTTCAAGACTAAAGGAAACCTTGAAGTTGTATGTTATATTTAACAATATATTGGTCATCAAGTAAATGATTCATGTAATAATAACCAGCACAAGCTTCTGGGAAAGTAATCTCCACATGAAATTCCTAGACTCCAGTAGTTCTTATGGCAACACTCTTAAGAACTGTCTTCCATGTGGAAATAGTTAATTTACACAAGAAAATACTGCTAAAAGCCATGGATACTATGTACATTAGCAGCAGAACAGCTTCTTAAAGCATTTGGTCCATGATTAAAGCTAACATCCCAAGACACTTACACCTTGCCAGCACTGTTATATTTAGCATGTGCAATCAAGCTTAAACTTACTGAGGTGGATTAAGGGAAATCTGAGAGATGTTTGTCACCACACACCTTTCTGAAATGCTGGACGTTAGAAGGAGCTGTACCAATGCTGTCACAGGTCCCAAAGCCAGCACGAGGGTAGTGTTACCTGCATTAGCTGTGTTTTACCAAAGGCCTCAAAGCTGCTGCACTTCTTGCTAGGGCTGTGGCACGTGCTGCAAGGGACTTCCCTGCCTGCTACCATGCAGGGAGTAAAACTCCCGTCGAACATGAAAACACAAAGGCTTGCTGTGCCTCTGAAGGAATTCTTCAAATCTAAGACAAACATGACAACATAGGCTTTTTTTTTTTTGCAAAACAACAGCTGTAAAGAAGCTGGCTAAGAACTGTAGCGAAGCTGGCGGCCTTATTATGTCCCAAATGCATTGCCCAGAAATGACAGAAAACAGAAACTGCTTATACGCTCATGTGCCTCAACCATCGAAGAAAACATCGTATAGAAATTTAAGCATATTCCTGCCACACACTTTAATGCCATTACACTATTATTAGAATGAAAAAAGAAAACCCAGGAAGTATGAGACTTACGAAGCTTTTGGTTGCAATGCTAACCAAAAAGGAGGCATAACAGAATAAAAAGAACACAAAAAATGAGGACTTGCAAGAACACTAGAAAAACTGTGCTTCAATACATCGCTTTTATAACCTGTGCCTCTTTAAAACTCCACTTCTACACCTGAAGAAATTACTTTAAATAATTTTTACTGTAACTATCTTTCAAAAGTCTTTGAGTTAAGGAAAACATAACACTGAAGCATCTCTGCCTAATGTCACTGAGAGAAGAATACAATTAAGGTATAAATGTTTTTCTAAGACAAAGAGAACTAACTTTTCCCAAGTTAATACGGTTTTTCAGAGTAACTGCAGCACAAAAGGAGACTGTGCAGCGCTGGAAGAAGACATCTGCCACCAAAACAACAAAAGAATTTCAGACAAGAGTCCCAGATCAATTTTCACAAAGTACTGATGTATAAAGCACACATTGATGCCAACTTCCCACTTTCACACACAAAATAAGACTGTGTAAGGACTGACACTACTTAGACACATTATGCGAAGTTTAGTATTAAGCCATATATCACCAAGTAATTATAGATACCAGAAAGTTTGCAAAACTAAATGAAAAAGTTATGTTTTCAAATACAAAAGCAAGCATTTGTAGATGAATGCATGTTAAAGACCGCTTCTTGTGCTACACTAAAAAAAATCAATATTTAATACCATCTTTATTCAAAACCGCACCGTCTGCAAATATGGCTTCCATGCAATATACTGATTCCACTGAAATATGTGATAGATGAAGTAAATACTTTAAAATTTGAAAAGTTACCTGCTCCTGTGATTAAGTTCTGGCCCGTAAATTAGTACGACACGGTGTAAATACATAGGTATAGAGAGAACGCTAAACTGAATTAACACACCGAAACATCCACCTGTAGACATGGCAGCTCTGCCAGGTTTTTACGCCCAGCGGATTCGCTGCCCTCGTGGGAGGCACGAAGAGAGGCCGGGCTGTCCCCAGCAGCTTTCACTGCTAGTCCGTCACTACGCAAACCCCGCAGCAGACGGGTAACTGCAATCGGAGCTCTGCACACCCTTTCCGAAGCAGCTCCCCGAGATGACACCTTCCAGCTGGCAGACAAGCAGCTGCTGAACAACGTGAAGCTGGCACACGTGGCCAGGTGCCCAGGTTTTTCTGTTTTCAGCTCCGTGGCTCACAAGCTGAAGAAAAACCGATGTTGCCTCCCACAGAGGACAAAGATATTTAACAATGCTGCAATCCAAGTTGGAGCTTAAAACCTATGTATATCGCCTTTGTTAAGTAAATGATGTTGAAATTTTTATTGAAGTTTTTGAAGTGTCAGTTATTTCTAAACCAACATAAACGTTACAACTCAAGGCGCGCTGGCAGCCCAGTTCGTATCGGGCTCTGTGGCAGCCCTTGCCCAGCTCCTGCTGCAGCTGCCAGGCGCTGCTGAGGACGGACCCTGCAGCGCTCAGCGCTGCCCACAGCTCCCAACTCTGCAAATGCTCTGCTCTATGCTTCTCCGTTAATTAGAAAACACCCCACCAGTACCCAAACAAACCAGTTTTCTTGAATTAGTACTTCCTTAATGAATACATGTAGCACTCTCCCAACGCTGACAGATGCCATTCAGACAGATGTCAAGCCCATAACGCCCTCACAGAGAGCGGAGCTCTTAATGGCGTTTACTGGGCGACATCTGCTTGACTGGCAGATGCCCGTATCTTTTCCAATAAATGCAGCTTTGTTGAAAAAACCCCATGTTTTTACATGAATTATGTTCCCTTAAAAAAAAAAAAAAGGAACAGAATTTTACCCATACTTTCATGCTTCCTTGTAGACAGCTTATTACAAATTCTAGGAACCTAGATTCTCAATTAACTTGGTCTACAATTACCTATTTGGCACATTTCTCAAGGTGCTTCAGAATTCCTGTTAATACACAGGAAAACTCCATTAAAAATTAACTTTTACATGTTAAATAACCTGTGTCTGTGAACTCATATTCCGTTTTCAACTGTAACAGAACAGACAATGTGACAGAGATGAGTCACTGTGTATTTTCTCTATTTTCTTAATTAGCATCTGAAAGGGATGAAGTTTGCTTTAGATGATAAACCCCTCACTTTTCTGGTGTTTTACACAATAGTCAGTGCATGATATGGTAGATGGTTTTCCAATGAGTGATTAAATACAAATTAAAAGCTTCTTTGATCTCTCTATGGTGGGCTTCAGAGATACAAAAATGTATGTGACAGGATTTGTGGAAGGTACTCAGGTTCAGGATAACCTACTTAAAAGAAACCCAGCAGGAACTTTGTCCAGAGGTTGACTCTTTTGGCACCCTCATTGTGCTGAACAGTGGGCCACTGGCTTGTTTGCTGGGGATGGCAGATGGTTTCATTTGTTGTGTACCTCCACTCCACCCCAAATTTTCAGTGGAAGTCTGGCTGGTAACGGGAGGGACGCAATGGGCAATGGCACCTGTCGCTCCCACTTCATTGAAGTCCAGCTCCAGCAGTAAGAAAGAGAATGAAGAGAAACCACCAAAGTAGTCCAGAAGCTCAGTATATTATTAAAAAATAAAGAAAAAAGCATAGTACATGACTTAACAGATGACTGTCTACAACTTTCAGTTTGCAATTTGTTGAAATATTTTCTTCTGTTACAGGGTAAGCCTTTGAGTAAAAAATTGTAATAGCACACAGAGAATAATAATACATCACCTAGGAACTAATTCAAAACTACTTCAAATAGTCATATGGTACCAAAATCGGAAAGCCTAGACAGTGCAGGTAAAATAAGAAGTGCTCAAAATATGAGAAAATGCTGGAAGTGAAAAATGTTTGCAGATGCCTTCCATGTACTGCTGCACTTCAACAGCAGCGACGGTGTGTAAGATACAAGATGAATCAGAAGAAACACAATCCCTGCCCTTACGCTGTTGAATCTTTAACACAGACAAATACTGTCACTGATTAAAGAGCTATTTTGAAGTTTAGAAT
Source organism: Haliaeetus leucocephalus (assembly GCF_000737465.1). NCBI lineage: Eukaryota > Metazoa > Chordata > Aves > Accipitriformes > Accipitridae > Haliaeetus > Haliaeetus leucocephalus. The sequence continues at coordinate 4,283,491 of NW_010973302.1, read as the reverse complement.
ATGGGTTAATCTAGCAATATTTCTTGCTTCTGACTTTACCAGTTAAAGGATAATTATTGCTGAAAAAATACTAGTCATTATGCACAAAAATAGATTTGTGAATATTGAAAGAAGAGACTTAAAAGAGTAAATTTTCAAGTTGACAGACATTTATCAGTAGCATTGCCAGATTTTATTTTCCATATAAACTTTTGTATGTGCACTACTATAACTGCTGGAAGTCTCTTGTATCAGAAATAATCATGTCTGTACAATGCAGAAGTCATACGTTAGCATGTGCTTGACTAAGACTCATTTTGGTTACACGGCTAAACAAGGAGTATTTTTAAAGCACCTATTTACTGCCTTAACCTGCTACAAGACGTTTTCAAACAGGCCTTTCTTTCTCTGTGCGAGGGATCACCAAGGGACAAGGAGAAGGCTGACCATTATTTCTTCCCATTCTGTGCACTAACATGTCACAGCAGCATGCAGAAGGGAATGGACTGGATCAAATAGTAAGCCTTATCTCTGTAGCTAAAGCAGTCCACGTACCCTATGGCCAAGCTTTTTGGAATCACAGATCCTAAGGAATAAATTGCATTTCAATTCAATTCCCCACTATCCTGATGGAGCTATTGACTATGCTATATCACAGTGTTTCCCAAAATGATAAACGTTTATGTTGGCTCAAGTAGAATTTAATGAAAACTTATCAGTTACTGGTTTTATTTATGGAAATACCAAAAAGAATAATTGGTCCAATAACAGTGTATTTAACTGTCACCTGTCAGGCCACCTGTTGGAGTGTTATCATTTTACAAGCAAGTCAGCTTAAGCGAGTTGTTGGTGCTAGGTTTCTGCTCCTCAGAGCAGTGTTACCCCCTAGGAGCAGGCATAAGAGGGGGCACAGCAGTCTGTGCCTTGGATTTCCCACCGACATTTTATTTTCACATAGCTTTTAAAACAAAGCATAGGAAAACCATAAACTGTTTACTGTTTAATAGCAAACAACAGATTTTCTAAATCAAATCAATCAGGGGACACAAAATCTGTTCCCTGAGGTTGGAATGACATTCCAAGGACATGTAACCCCCCCTTCCAGGGAGCCCTGCGACTTAGGTAAAACTTCTCCAAATTTCTCAGAATTAGAACAAAACTTCTAGCAGAACTCTTTGGGCTTGCACACATGAACGTGGCACCATTGCTTCATAGCAAAAGGAAGGTCCAGATTAATTCCAACATACACCTTCTCTTCCACCAAAGCACTGCAGCAACACTTCGGCTGAGCTTGCTGACGAGTGAAGCACAGTTCCATGAAGTGGTCCAGGCACAGATTTAAACACAGAGGTATATTTTTGAAAGCCTTTTATCTACAAAACCGAGGCAGTCTATATTTCTACAGTCTTTGCAGCTGAGGTGGCTGTACATGCCATTCAGTGTTCATGGAAGGGGGAAAAATGTTTAAAAAAATCGGTCTTTAATTAGAACCAGGAACAGGTTTGTGCTTTGCAAGCGTCATTATCAATACTAACGTGACTAAGGTTATCATTACAAAACGTGATTGCCATGGAAAAATTCCACATTGTGCAATGCTGAAGAGCCTGGGGGTATTATCTAGGTCAGTAGAACAGAGATTGGAACAAGCTCTCCATGGCAAGAGTCATCTTTCATTGTAGCAGCACCATCAGCACTAAGGTCTTAACCAAAACCTGGCATTCCTATTACAACCACAAGCGGTACCGAACGTCACCGATAGGACATTCGTGAAACTCTGGAAACATCTACAGTTACCTTGGGAATTAATTAGAACTAAATTAATTCTAAACTTGCTAGTAGTTTCTGTTGATTAGGTATAAGAACTCTCCATACAATATTCAGAATATAGATCATATTATGCCCCAGTATGTTACTTATTTCCATTACTAAGGTAACGTTCCACAGCTCAGAGGCAAACACTTTGCAACCACAAGTTACTTCCTTTAAGTTCTTATTTTCCAAAACAGCTCCACACAGTAAATTCAGTGGATTTCTAAAGACAGCCTATTTATGCTATGATATAATTTTCTCTGCAAGTAAATAAATCTCTCAGAGGTAGTGATGCACTACAATGATCCCTTTTTCACAGCACCAGTGACATTTGCCCTTTATCCCTGTTACATGCTCAGCCACGTCCTTGTTTTACTACCACTATAGATGCTGCTGCACCTGTGCTAAAACATAATGACAAATATCTGTATTTCCAAATATGTAACAATACTATGTTGTCGTGTTTTTTTTTTTTCTTGAAGTATTTTGCTATTCCTTTATTTACTGGAAAAATGTATTTGCATTTCTAAATTAAAACTTAGATGCTACCTTGGAGCCTAAGATTACATGGAAAATATAAATAGATTACAAATTACTAAATTTAAAAAAAAATTTTGAAAAGCCAATTTACCATCATGATGAATTGCAAAATTTCAACCACCGAAGCCAGTAGATTTTATGCTGAACTAGGAAAAAATGCTGTTGTCCACATGTGAATTATTTAAGCAAAATATTTGCTCTACTTTTAGTTACCCAGAAAAGCCTTTCAGGCATTAAGCACAGAAATACATACCACTACTACATTGGAAGACTATTCATGTGTGTATTCTCAGTGCATTTGAAGATAAACCCCATTTTCTAAATAACTCCTGCATGTGTGTTTTTAAATGCTTAAGAGGCACCGTAGAGTATTACTGAAGTATTTTCCAGAAACAGGCTTCAGTGCTTTTCAGCCAGCTAAGCTAAAATGCTTTAATCTCTAAAAGGACTGATGTGAAAGTGATCCTTTTAAAAAATTATTTGGATAAATGAAAGCATTTGGTGAATCTCAATTTGAACTGAAAAAAATCCTGTTGACCACTGCACACCAGCATTACTTTGTGCAGTCAAATCAATAAATATTAGCCTTAATAGGACCACTATAGAAAGAAACTGCATATTTTTAAGATAAGGTTAAGTTTAAATTGTCTCAAAATTCTTTTTTTTCCCCTATTCTACCAACACAAAACTAACTGTATTCAATTGTAGACGGAAATGTCATCTTTACTCAGGATACTTTTTTAAAATTCAACTCCTTTTAATAACAGAAACACTTACTCTGTAAATAAAATTGTTACTACCATCAGACTCTAACAACATAGCAGATAGGTTTCTGAAAAAAAAATCAAAACTCAGTCTAGCACATAGCAAAAAACCGCACATAATTTGGAACTTACTCCATTAAAGCATCCCACCTTCAATCTTTCCTGTGAAAAGAACATGTGACATCGAAGGGGCAGAATGCTATCCCAGATACAACACACACTTGTTTATAATACTGCTATTACTAAAGCTTCAGAAAAGGAACCAGAAGGTCTCTAACAGACATGGAGCCAAAGAGAAGGTATATGTTCCTGAAGGAAACACTGATCTGATGTACATGCCGTGGAAATCTGTTTCCAGGTATGCAAAGCCCATTCATTAATTTATTTTTATTTTTTTCTGAGGGTCCATCCTCTATTCTTTGTTGTTTCTTGACAAGTCCTGCATCGTCCCCTAGCTGCTAAAGGCATTTCCAGCATCTACCTCCCTCTTGGCTATTTCCAGTTAGCCTTTTACCCTCAACCTGTGTTAATGCTCCCTCTCCAGACAGGCTCCTCTTCCACCAGCAGTAATCCTGTCTCAGGCACCTTCAACCAGAGACTTGACCCAAAACTAGATCTGTCATACTAACCGTCTTCAGGTCAATAGGAATAACTAGTTTTCTTTTAGACTTTCACAAAAATCTATACAAAGCTCAGCCAAAGGGGGAAAAAAAAAAAAAGCTTTCATGCTCTATAATCTGCAGTATGCTATGCTAAAATACATACTGTAATCATTCAAATTCCAAGGATATTGCTATTGAGCATATAGATATTTTCCTTGTGACACTGCATAAATAACCATGAAAAGAATCAAAAGATAATTGCCATAATTAAATGCATACTTTTGTATGGTCTGTCATTTCAGAATATGCCTTGACGGACCAGAACTCTTGACTTTACCTGCCAGTCCACAATGAACTACAGCAACAGTAAAAAGCTGTGAGTATTGTAGAAATGAAATACACTTGACTTCTACGTGCAACAAACTAGCAGCACTTACTTGTAGAAAACAAACAAGCAAGGAAAACAACTCAATTCAATCACGCAGACTGAGGGTAGCACCATTACATCAGATCTGTCACCAAGGTAGATAATTTAAGGGCTAACTATAAAGAATCACATAAAGCCTTTATTCTTCAAGAACCACAAGCTAAACATGTTGGCTGCAGGCAGACTTAAAAGCTCAAAACACATACATTAAAAAATATATTATGATTCAGAAGTAACACAATAATATTGTAGTAGTTACAGTTAAGCAGGTATTTAGTTTTTGTCTACAGCTCTTTTCTACTTCTTCATAAGCAGCCTTAGTATTTTGTTTTCTCATGAAAAATATGCTATTTGGCAGAAAGTGTTCCACCTCCTCTGCACAGTACCTAGTATGTAAAAAAATAACATATTCATTATATTAATGCTCACCTGCTGTGATGTCATCATCAACCAGATCATGCTCCTCTTCCTGAACTTTTGCTTCTGTTCCCAATGAATCTGGGCTTGCACTACCAGTTTGAATGGCTTCCGTGGTTACTCCAGCTGAAATAAACAACCAAAAACACCCACAAAGTCAGTGATTTTGGTACATAAGATCCTTAGATCAGGAAAAAAAAAAGTAATTATCTTTTGATATTCTGAATCATGCAATGTGACTCTATGAAACATAGATAAAATAAAGAGCAACTATTTTCTGGTTTCCCTTCATACTGTATGCAGACTTTTCACAAACCTCTCCTTTAAAAATCTTTTCCACACTGTAAACATCTCTTCTATATTTTCTTCTATTTCTGCCATCTTCTAGCATCATTAAAAATATTAGATATACATATTACACGCTAACAACTTATTTAGCCACAAAATACAGAGTTCCAGCAGAACTTCTTTTACATCTCCTCTCAATACTTCATCTGTCTTCCAAAAAAAGTGCCATTTTTCCAGGCGAGCTTCGTAGTGTATTAATTCAGCTGACTCATTCCATGTCATTTCGGTTGGGATGCATCTGTTAGTTGCTATTAGAAACTACACAGTGAACACCAAATCATGCCACATAACACCACGCAATTAAAGTTATAATTCACCTGTTTATACTCTGCCCAGTTACAAACTTTAATTATTCCCTATATAAGCCTTACCACAATTCAATCAAGGCATTATCAAAAGAAGTGTTTTGTTAAGGGTAAAAAAAGTAGTCTCACAAATAGGCTTCCCAAAGAGCTTTAGGAAAGCTAAAAAGCAGACCGAGGGGGGAGGGGAAAAAAAAAAAAAAAGCCCTCATAACATTTCTTTCCTCCCAATACATCCTCTGTGTCAGCTTATACTGTCAAAAATCTTATTATATGAAGCAATTGCTGCTTTACTGATTGCAGCATTACATTTGCAATCCACAGGGGCATTAAGTCCCCGTTAAAAAAAGGGCCATGGCCCTTTGTCAGCACCAACCAAATTTCAACAAGAAATTAAGTCTCTGCAAACAACCCTGCCTTGTGGAAGGCCAACAGCTCTTGCTGACCGACACAAGCACCAGCAATGGCTTGGCACTGGGCAGTGGCGAACTGCCCACTCTACCTGCTGCTGCTCCTCTTCTGCTTTTAGATCATCTTATGAAATCATTAATGTGCATTACTTCAGTTCTCGGTAGTTTTCATGCAATAATTTGCTAGTCTTCTCCAAACATATGAATACGATTGATAAATGGAAAGATGACGGCATCAAAGTAAATCACAAGGGGGGAAATCTCTGTCAGCTGTCTACAACAACATTTGTGAATCCACACCTGAAAGCCATTTAACTCTGGGTCATCTTGAAATCAGTTCAGAAACATTAACATTCTCATGGGTATTCAGATTTTACTTTTTAAGTACTGTTTTTAAATACTAAGTATTCACAGCAAAGTACTTATACCTTGTGATAACACAGTTATTTTGTCTGACAGCAATTTCTTACTTATTCTGACATAACCTCTTTATAAAGAAACTAGTACCTTTTAAGAACTTTCTGAACGCCCTTCCCATTGTGTCAACACACATAAAAAACAGTGACAACAAATATACAACCAGACTGGAACACACTGCCAAATCAATAGTATATCACTTCATTAAGCATGCTGGCATGACTGCACAGAGATCACATGCAATTACAAATTGCACATGAACCTTATTCAGGACACTTTTAAAAATAAGGAGTTCATTGTTACGGTGCAGCTGTTGCAGCCCATGGGCATCTCTCTGTGGGGTCTTCACCAGCATCCACACAGACACCAGGATTCCAGCACCACTTCACCAAAATACTTTTTGATCTTCATCTTCAAGCACCAATTATTTTCTAACACTACTATTTATTTGTGCATACCCACTGGAGTCGGCCAGTGTCTTGAGGGGAAGAGAAAAAGTTATTTTTTAAGCACTGCTCTACATTTTGCATCATAGTTAGTACAAGGAGCTGCTAATCTCTGAAGGCATAGCAAGCACCTAGCTGTTCCCTAAATACCACTTCCATAGTCTAAAATTCTTTCTTTCCACACCCAGAGAAGGGTGAAGAGTTGACATGCCTTTTAAAAACTGTAGTATGAAGGCTCTGACTGATGAGCTTTCATCTCAGAGGGAGTATTTTCTGTGGTTGAACACCCAAGTTGGTAGAAGTCAAGAGTCTAGCAGTCCCTAAACAGTAAGTTTAGGCTGGGACAAAATTGAAAGCCTTTGATTTATTTAATTATTACCTCACCTCTTTCCCTGCTTTCTAGCCCTGAGTTGCTGAAAAGAGGCTGATTTTCCATATTAGAGGTGCTATACCTTTCTAAAGAGCTTAGCGAGACTAGTTGCAATGCAGCGGAAGGAAGGAAGTGCCTTTGCATGAGTTGATTTTAAGTACAGTGTATAAACATTTAGAAAAGTTTATTAAAATTTTATATAATTAAAATAAAAATATCAGTAAAAATCTATTTAATCAGAACGATTAAACATTCCTCAAAAACCACTGAACAGGTAAAGCCAAAAGGGGAGAAAAATAGCCATCACACAAAACTTGTCAGGCAATAAATTATCATTTCCTCTCAATGAAAATCCAGCAAGAAGGAACATGTATTCCTGGACACAAGTCTTTTCTACATAATTCACCAAAAATTACTCAGAAACATGTTTTAGAAGTGAAAAGATCATAAACCCCTGAATGGATTAGAAATAAGCCAGCTGACGTATTAGAAAAATATTGGAAGATTAAGTGAGATATACTTGTTTTAGAAACTTATGCCATTATTACAATTTACTATTTACTGCAGCATCCTAAACTCATTATTCATTTAATACATTAAAATGTTGCAGCACAAAATTATTCGCCTTACTTCTTTGTGCTCTTTTAAGTCAAACCTTGCACCAGTAAGATGATCAACCACATATATAAACAGCAACGTCTTTGGGGTCCAATCAAACTATGCTTACTCAATAAAAACTCTCATTTAAATCGATGGAAGTTTAATTAAGTTTTACTCAATTAATCTGGCTTTAAATAAAACTTTCTAACAGAAATATAAGTCTAGTAGAAATACATTCATAAAAGCTGACAACAGCATATTCGTTATTACATTATTATAGGACTTTTCATATTCATTTTGCTTTCCAGTGATAACACTGATTATTACTTGAAGCAGTTTAGAGAGACACACAATTTAAGGATATCTGTTTAAATTTCTTTAATTTTGTGCTACCACATTTAAGATTTTCACTTAAAAAGAAACAGTAATTTGACACAAATGTTTACCTGAATGAACTGGGTTTTAGCAACATGGGAAGCAAGAGAAGTGCCTATACTTAATTTCTGTGCAGAATGTACTGAAAACAGATTTCTGCAGAGGCTGACCAGCACTGCCCGCATCCTGGCAGCCCATGACAGGCAGCCTGCCTGCCTCACATTAATTCACTCCACACCGCTCCGATCGATCCCGGGCAGCTCCCAGCCGCCCCGCACGGGCTGCCTGTCTGCTGGCTTCATCCGCATCCCACATGCACACAAAGGCCGGGGCAAGATAACCTTTTGCTTTCCATTAAAGCCATAGGAGCCATTTTTGTATCTGCAGTAACATCACATATTTAAAAATATATCTGTCCCTCCAGGGCTTGGTGGACAGACCCACCACCAAGAGCTTTCAGGCGTCCCACTGCACAGAGCCCTGAAATGATGCCTTCAGCATTTTAAGAAAACATTTACACTGACCAAGGTAAAATAAATAAAGAAATAAAATAGAAACGTAATATTCAGCAAAGAAATCCCTTTAAAAAGATAATTTAATTTGCAGAATCCGTTTGACACTGAAGATAGCCCTTGCTCTTCAAAATAAGCAGGCAGGAAAAGGCAGTAGCATGTTTCCCTTTTTGAACTTCACCTGAAAACACATCGTTGTGGCAAACGCCCCACAGACTATGCAGCATTTCAGAAACAACTGTATGCTGTGCAAATGAGGAGCAGATAAGGCTATGGCAAATATTTACACAGTCACATGACATAATCTTGGGAGATACAAGATGAAGCCTTGAAAGCTTAACTGTTTTCCTCCCTGTGGGAGCCTGAAAAATACCAACACCTGCAACATCTCTCATAGGTTTAATTCATAGCATCACTTACACATCCATTCCCATTTGATGGGGGGTCAACAAGCTGACATGCCAATTTTGGATTTGAAGGCCCAAATAAAACAAAGATTTATTGTTCCCCCTACAAGGTGCTATGAAACGAAGCCTAATGCGTCTGAACACCTGAACTGCAAATCGTGCGACACAGAAGCCATTCAGGCAGCTGTAAGCGAGCTGCTCAGAGCCGTGACAGTGTAAAGGGCCCGTTTGAGGTGGTCCCTGCAGCACAAGGTGGTGGCGTGCGGGCAGACCCACCAAAGAGAAAATAAGATCTGCTTGGCTTTCTCCCTGCTCCTCCACCCTGCCATCTACAGGGGGACAGTAATCTCTCTTGCATCAGTGAAAAGATTATTAAGAGATAATCAAGTCCCCTGAACACATTCTATCAAAACGCTGGGAGACGTGCCAGTTGCTTGATCTGTACAAGTAAGGTCATGTCCCAGAATTGCTATTGGATCTGAGCAGCAAATATACAAATGGGGAAAAGATTTCATCGCCGTTTGCTAGTACTACACGCTTGATTCATTCAAGAGCCAATTAAATGCATATGACAAAGTATCTTATATCAGCAGCAAGCTTCTATTAGTGATTACCACTTGTTTTAATTAAAACAAACCTGTTAATGTGCAAGAGAAGCACTGTTTCTACATCACACATATAAGAACTATTGCAGAGCAATAACATATGCTGGACACAAAAACATGCTGATAATAATTTATGCCGCTATATCAAGAGGCAAAATCGGGAGGAGTGGAGAATGAAGGAATCAAAGCAATATTTCTTCATCTTTCATATTTCTTCTCCTTACCTTTCTAGCATAAAACTATACTTTTCAGAAGTCCATTGCATCCATTTTGGCCATCCTAAATAATTCTTATCCCCTTCAATTCCTCCCTAGACCTTTAAAAAACATGTCATTTTTAAATTATGTCTTACAATGTTACTAATATATACACTTTGCTCTTTACCCACAACAGCAACATTTGTAGCTCCTTCTTTTGTTTCTCCTTTCTGATACCCTAATTATTACTCTTCTTCAGAGTGCCAGCATTTTGGTGTACGTTCATACAGACGATAACACTATTAAATGCCTTCTCAGTCCTGTCATTCATAGTTTGCAAAACTGTTAGCATAAAAAATTAATTCCAATTTGCTAGTCATAACCTGTTTTGCTTTCACAATATTGAACATTTACATTCAAGTCATTCATTCAGCCATGCTTAGCTGATCTATTTTATATTTTCTTCCTGTGTCTTAAAACTTTCTTTTGCTGATAGATAAGCACATCCTAATTTAGTGTGAAAACAAATTGTATGCTTTGATTTCCTAATGACTAGCAGAGGCCAAAATACCGTATACATACTTGAATTAAATGCATACAAAATACTCAAGTTTTTTCTTAAATGAGTCAGTCCCTGACTATTGCTATAAAAATGCATGCCATGCTTCTAACCTGAACACAAACATTAAGCACAAGAGGCAGAACAAAATATTATGCTTCCAACTGACACAAATGTAAAATAGAACAGCATACTCTTCTCTAAAACTTTCAAATGTAATTGTTTAAGTAATGAGCAGTACTGGAAATAGCAAATTATTGAAACTAATATGAATTACTGGTTGTTTTCAAGTATATTAAAAAGAAATTCCTTTTTCGGAAACAGTCAACTGGCTGAAGAAAGCACTGCAGAGTGGTTTATGTACACTTCACCAAGACAATTATGTCCATAACTTCGCATCCAACAAGGTCATTCAGTATCATTCCAGAGAAAAGAAATTAGTAATCATCAACAGTTTCTATAGCAGCTGCTCCTCAGAGTAACGGGCAACTATAGCTGTATTCTACAAACTGACCTCATAAGGAGATCAATTAAAAAATACATCCTAACATACAAAATGGCACAAACATCTATCCGTATGAATCAAGGCTCTTTCACATGTACATACAATATACTTTCACTTCCTATTCACAGCTTGGCTGCACGTCTAACTGTGCAACAACATCCCAGTAATAAGGCAAAAGCTACATAGTTGAAGGCTGTAATTAGCAACAGCTTAGTCTTAACAACAAATTCTCAACATCACTTTAAAGTACTGTGTTCCATGTAATTTATGCATTCAATTTAGATTTAATAAGATTATTACACATCTCTCAAAAATCAATTGGTATTTAATATAGATCTTTCTCTGAATAGAAACTACATTCTTCAGTGGAAAAAGAATCTCATTTTAAGAAAGATGAGCACGTATGACTTAAAAGAAAACAAACATTCTCATTCATGAAGATATAAATTTTTACTGGTGTATTATATACGGCAGATGTATCTGGACATTATTCTGTAAGGCAAGTTTCCAGATGGATAATTGAATGGGGTATCTTATGATGCTCACAGATCTTCCAAGAATATATTCTTAAGAGTCTGTACAACCTCTGCTTTAATAACAACGTATAAAATGTAAATAGGTATTTTGGAGAAAAATGCAACAGATTAGATAGTGGTCAGTAGCTATTTAATTTATTTGGAGAATAATCTTTACCCAATATCTCCTTGCGGCACTTGGTAACCAATGGCTTTGAACACCCAACTGGGTTGGAGTTGCATCAAATATTTAACAGACCCTGATGGACATATGCTGCACAACCCTGTATTAGCTCCTTTCAGAATCCTTTCATACTCTTGGGATGCCTAAGGATCCCCTTATAACAATTCCTATAATCTAATTATACATTCTTTGAAAAGGAACATCAGTGGTTTACCACCAGTACCTTGTAATTTTATCAGCCCTTTTTATAGCAGATTTCTTTCCTGAAAACTCCAAACTACAGCCTAGCCTCTCAGCAGCAGGGACAGCCTTTGCAAAAGACACTCCCATTCCAATGAGATGAAGTGTTCAATTTACTTCATCAGCATTAGTGACCTTATGTGATTTCATGATTGTGAAATTACTTTGAAAAGTTCAAGAAACTTTTCTATATAACCAGATTTTTCCCCTAGAATTTTCCCCTAGATTGGTAGCATTGTTCATAATTTCATGTACAAAATGCCTTTTTTTCTTTTATCTAGCAACCAAGTTATTTTCAGGTTTAACACAGCATTACTTACGTGATATAACGCTGTCAATGTACTGTGGTAAATAAGGAGCCCACGCATCAATGGTTTCCTTCCGACCTGCCTGCTCGATTCTTCTCAGTTCTGCTAGCAATAAGGCCTGGGCAGCTTCTCTTACCTGTAAAGCCAACAGGAATATTGTACAAACTCAAACATTTGTCAGTATGATTTCAATATAATTTAGCAAGAATGAAAGAAAAAATACCTGCAAAAAAGTAAACTACACTTTTAGAAGACCTTCATTTTCTCCCACCCCTCTCCACCGTAAACACAGAAGCAAAATAACCACGAATAGGACATGCCCAGGACACAGCGAAGATGTGCTGCCTCACAAGAAAACTAGGGGATGAACGTCACAACTCAGTCCCTGGCATGAATGCAGTGCATAAGCCAAACAACTGTCCCACCTCCTCCCGGCCTCCATGGAATGCTTTTCTCAGCACAGACAGCAAGAATGACTGAGGCTGTCTCCCATCCCATAAAGTGAATGGGAAGACAGGTTTCTCACTCAAGGAAATAAGGCTGAACCTTATGTTTGTGCTGATGCATTGAAAGGCCACCAAAATTCTAGTTTTCTGGAAGCAATTTGTGATCACCCCTCTCTACAGTATTTCCAAAGCTGGGTCCAAAGTTCCAAATGTGCAATGAATAAAGTCTTCTAAATGTCATGAATGTTGCAATATAAAAGCAAAACAAACAAAAAAACCACTTAAAAATATTTTTTCACATTATATTTACTCATTTACTACATATTACAGAAGACTGAGCAATGAAAGCAGAGGAAAAAATACATAAAAAGTTCCCCAAAGTTTAAAAAAAAACCAAACCAGAGTTTTTACACCAATAAATACAAAATACTATCTTGTACTACTTGTCCCCCATTAATATCCCTTGTTCCACCTGAAGAGTTCATAAATGCACAATCATAAATACACACATTATTTTTGGTCTAAAAGAGTTAACACACACATGATTTGATCAAGGTAAAATAAAAAATTGTGGACAGAATATAAATACATTAACCTGACACCTTAGGATATCCAGTTAACTGGACTTCTGTTGCTTACAAATTTTAATGAGTTTCAAAGTAATTACCCTCTCAGGAAACCACCTCACAGTATATCCTATCTAGCAAAAGAACAGGCAATCAGGTAGCAAAAAAACATATTCCCAATTAAGTTACAGGACCGCTGAGGACCTACAGTCTACAACCCAGCTCTGTCATTCCTTTCCCACTTGGAAAGCTGCACAGTCAACAAATTTTTTGCCACACCAGCACAGGTGTAGTGTTAAGGCCCACTAGTCATTTATCAAACAGTTGGGTGACAAACCATTTACTGGCTACTGTATACATGCTCCAAAAAATAGAGCAACTCAGCAGTCTCTTGAAAAATATAGAGTAGGGTTTTTTTAATCCTAATAAGATTCTTAATGATATCATGAAAGTTTTTAATCGAATAATTTCTTTTAAAAAAAACCATATGTACAGTGTCCAGAAGGTTAAATAAATAAATATATATACACACATGCGATCACTTTACTCCACATTTTGACAGGTTAACTGGAAAATTAACTTACTGAATCTGAAATAAATAACAACCGTGGGAACTTGTGTCAGAAAAAGAATTCTTTTTTTTATATCAAGGGAAAACGTGATCAGTAAAAGACAACATAAAGACCAAAAAACCTAGCAGTACAAAATTACTACTGAAATCACCTCCAAGCATCGATCCTGCCACCTGCGAGCCAGCATCTCCAGAAGAGGAGGTCTGAATTTATCCAGTCCCAACAGGTCAGGGAGCATTACACAGTGCATAGCAGCGAGCTGGCTCCACCCTGTTAAAACACATCACAACAGGAAGGTAAACATAATAAACACCGAAGCAAGTTTAAATTCAAAATGCCATCAAGTAAATTTACATTGGCCCCTGGCCTGGTACACAGTAGATCTTCAGGAGAAGGTGGGACAAAGAGGGAGAGGAAAAAAACCAATAGAACCACTTCTGCAGCAGAACAACAGAATTGTTTCTTCTGCTGTGGGAACCTGGGGCTCACCCCATCATGGGCTGCACCCTGTCTTTACTGATCCCAGCTGACCTCAAGGCAGGTTGTACAGTGCATGTGCTTTCTGTGTCAGACAGGAATGAGCTCTTCCAGGCATAAATCACGCCTTGTGAACTAGGTGGTGAGATCTTTTAAACACATGCAAGGGTCAAACGAGATATCAGCAGAAGACTGCCTCAAATCAGTCCTAATCAAACATAAACATCCCTCTTCCTCCCCAGCCCCTCTCAAAAAGACTTCAGTGTCTAGTCACATGCTTGGATTTTAAACTTGCAGCCTCAAGAATATACTCAACATACGTACAAAACAAAAAAGAAGTCCCTAAAATATTATGGCCAATTTTTTGCAAAAGCATAAGCCGTAGTTCTGAGTTCAAGATTTAGAAGCCCTATTCAAACTATAATTAGCATTACTTATCGTGATATTTTATGTCCTACATGCAAGTGTGATTTAATTCAATTACAGAAAACTTAGCATATGAATTACCACTAGAAAGAGTACATAGAATATTCTGTCCCGTTTTAAAAGGTATGCAAATATGTGTAAGTGCATGTTTGTCTGCTATCCTTATCTTTCCATCTAAATCTTACTTCAACATGCTTACCTCAGGTGCATTCATACTGCAAGCCTGCAACGTTACATAGTTAAAACCAGCAAAGATAAGCGTTATCAAGCTCAAACAACATAGCCTTTAAAAATGCTTGTAAAGTACTCTATGCAAAATACTATTCTAGTATTATGCTCTACATTGACTTGAGAAACTGGAGAAATACTTCAGATGAGCATACAGATCTATATTTTTAGATTGTCACCAATACTGAGCACAAAAATCTAAATATTTTAACTAATAAAGCTCTTCATGGTGCTACAAGAAAAGAAATCATTATGTCAATTTTCCTTAAAGAAAAATGGATTTAAAAGAGGAATTTCCAATTAAAGAGAGCTCTGTTTCTAATACTTGAGATGCATGAAAGTAGGAATTTATAGCTTAGTAATAAGGGCATAAAAATTCTGATTTAAAGCAACTTGTTGACAGGGATAAAAGGGGTTTTTGTTTGTTTGTTGTGCCAATCTTTTTGGCAGAAAGACATTCTTCATAATGTGGATAAATATTTACTAGAAAAAATAATCCCCAACACAAACCCCAAGTATTTTAAATAAACACTAAGTTTTCACGAGCACCAAAAATAAAATTTAAATGACATGAAACTGATTTTGTTTGTTTCACTTTAAAGGAGCATTAAATTTGTGGTCCTTCAATTTGTAACGTGGACTACAGAGCGCTGGTGCTCATTCACCTCGGGAGCACAAGACCTATCCCATGCTCATCCCAGTAGGTCTCTCTGAAGCTCTAGATGGGGCTGACCCTTCGTACTGAGAAGCGGCACTCACACTCGCAGCCGAGAGATGGGACGCAGCACCCGCATGGAACACACCACATGTGTTGCGGCTTCTCTCCTTCATATACTACCAAAGGGTAAAGGCATATGTATTTTCCCTACTTAAAAAAGGGCTGAGATTTTTTGTCAAAAGACAACAGCAAACCCAAACAAGATCCGAAATACCATCTTTGATACACTAGTTGAGAACTGAACTTACAGACAGTCCAAGACACACAAACAGGATCTGCTTACCCTCTACCAGCATTAATGGCAAAATATACAAAAACCCTCATTGCCTGTCTTTTACAAGGAAAAATTCCTACGCAGATCAAATTAAAGTCATGTCATAACAATGATAAGGGACATTAGTTGAAAGTAAAAGACAAATAGATAGAAAAGTGAGAAAAGAATACCTTCATTGACTAAGAAACAGGTATGTAAAGTAGGAGCAGTGTCAGAGCCAGAGTGACCAGCTTCAGTGCTAGAAGAAACAGCAGGAGCAACTTGCAGAGGAAAGAAGAAATAAAGAGAAAAAAAAATAGGAAAGTGAGGAGAGCAGCTTCTGAAAAACAGATTAGTATCACTGAAGAATGAAAAACAAAACTGGAAGAAACTGTGATAATATTCAACTTAAAAAAAACTCTAGGTTTTACAAGAAGTGCAATGCCAGTGAGAGGAAGACATGCAACTGCAGAGAAACACAGATACACTAACAGAAACTTGCATGTTTTGAAAAGACAAAAGTACCTGTAAATAAAGCAATTACAAACATGTCTTTAGATACTACATTTGGTTTGACAGCACAGTTGACTATGAATTTTAAAAACAGGAGTTTTGCTGCTGCTTCTTGTGCTTTTCCCATATTTAGATAGATTTGGAATTTGTACTACTCATTAAAAACCCCTAGAAATAACCCCTTTTAAACCTGGGCTGCCCCATCTGTCACTCTAAAATGTCACAGAATGTATTACTGATGGTTAGTTTTAATATAGGTTCATTTCAAATGTGTCTCCATTCAAATAATTTTAAGCCTATACCAAAGAAAGGACTAAAAATCTAAAGCAGAAGCGTGCAGAGCTTACAGAGTAAGACTACAGGCAAGCCAACTACAGAAGAGCACAGTTCGAGCATGTTACTCAAAACAGTATCTGTGACATTTATTTTGTAAACTCCATCATTTCTTGGTGCAAATGTAATTTAAAAGCAGTTCTAAACATTGTACTTCCACTAATGCTTCACGACTTAGTATTATCACATGAAAAGATGCGCAGACCTTATGGCATACACATGCTACAACCCGAGGTCAATGTGGAGATTTAGAGGTCACTATCTGACACTTCCTTCCTATAGAGAAATTACCATATGTCATGCACAAGCATCTTCAAATTAATCCTCCTCTCTTATTCCGTTGCAGAACAACAATGGGTTCAAGCTCCTGAACCGATTAAGCATTGTCTTCTGAATGGTCTGTTTGCTTTTCATGCAGTGAACTTCTTTTGTCACCGTGGGACATCTGCATCAAAACTACTTTTTCCATACTTTTCACACAAATGCATCATGATGGCACGTGTACAGTGACAGGATGACTAGCGTAAATCACTTCATGACAGCAAAACCTAGTTTCAGTAGGTGTATAAAAAAAGCTATTCATTTTACGAAAAAGACTGTAAAAAAACCCCACAAAACCACCCCATACCGAAACTTAAGTCTTACTCTGAAGCTTCTTTTTTGCCTTATTTTGTTGTAGTTGTTCGCTCTCCTCCAACATCAGTAATTACAACAATGACTGTAATGGACCAGTGGCCGAGTAGCACAGAGCTGTGCTCATCTCAGGACAAATACAGGTCAAATTGATGGAAATCAAACATGTCATAAAATGCATTAATTGTATCTCTAACTGATTTTTAAGAATAATAGTGCTAGAAATATAGGAGTAGCAAGAAACTGCAAGCAGCATACAATTGGATGTAAAGATAAGACATTGAGGAAACTTATGACCCAAGAGTACCACTTAGAAACAAAATAATTTTCCCCCAAGAGCATGTGAGACATGCCACCAGACACAGAAAGAGATAACAATTTAGGAACAGGAGTATTTTTCTCTATTTTTGACAGCACACAGAATTTCATTTTTGTCAATTGTTTCTCATGAAGTTACAAATTTTTCCACTGGGTAACTAAAGTATGTCTATCCCCAAAATTGGCAAAGCTCTTTCAAAGGGGGAAAAAAAAAAAAAAAATCACATAGTTGTCTTTCAGGAAAGAAAAATCATAATAGAACTATATCTTTAAAACCAAGACACAGACACAGATCCTCTCTGTGACGAATATGTTTTTTCCTCACATTGAACTTGCCATATAGACACCATCTCTGAGAAATCCTGATCTTTCAAATAATTATCTTTCAAAGAAGGGAAAAAAACCAACCAACCAACCACCCACCAAAAAAACAAAATCAAAAAAGCCCCACATGTCGAGACAAGAGCCCCAATTTTTTTTAATTCTGTTTTCTGTTACTGACTGCTACTTCTCTATTTATGTAGCATATGTTTCATGATCATGAAAAAAGCTTGACCAATACCACTCCTGAAACTGATTTTCCCTTTCCAAAGATCTCAGTAAGTTAATATTTACATTTAGGAAAAGAATAAATACACACAAATGTTGCTGATGGGCAAATTTCCTCCTCAGACACAAACATCCCCCTTTTTTGCATCTGACTGAAAAAAATCAAACAGTTGATGTATAAGTTTCCTGCTGTGCTTACTAGCTCTCTAATACAAGAGCAGTTCCACAGTTAAATATTTTTTAAAGATGTCCATATATCTTTAATGTACATCTTTAAAGATTGTACACTGCGGTAAATACCACAATGACAAAGTATTTGTATTCTGCAAAATGCAATGATTTTATATACTGCAAGTTTCTCTGTATTCATATAGCTTGAAAAGACAGAGTTTTAATAGTTAACAGGTAAAAGTTAAAAATAAGACATAATTGCCATTCTCAAAGTAAATTTTAATAAGTCCTGAGGGCTATATGCTTTATAGATTATTAAATAAAAAACCCAACAAACACATTACGGAAAAAAAGAAAAACCTTTCCTCTTTTGCCCTACAGTATATGCATGCAGCTAGGCTCACATCCACAAAAATCCCAAAGAACTGTAAGAAGAGCAATGATGTGTACACCTTTCCTCCTTGTTTTATCATACAGCAAAACATGTATGACAAAGGTTACGCATATACATTCCCCTCAAGCCATAAACAGCCTTCAACTGGTCCCAAGGGGATTTTATTCCCGTTATCCCAGTGGGTAAATCCCGCCCCTCCTCTTTTGGGCACCACAGCCGTACTGCGCTGCCTTCGGTCCCCACGAGCCCGCACCAGCTGCCGCCCCAAGAGTCGCCCCACACTCTTCCCAACAGTTCACTTGCTCCTTAGTTCTGAGCTCAAGTCAGAACTGGCCACATCACAGGGTGGTTTACATTTACTGTATTTCTGGCATTAAGAAGAGTAGCTCACTTGCCCCATCAAACAGCAGCTCTAATTTAAAGAGCAAACAGGAAGGTGCCTCCTCCTCCTCCTCTATCTCTCCAGTCCCCAGCAGGACTGTTTCTGTGTGCTCCTGCTGCCTGGAGGAATATCTAGTCCCTGCTCCACTCTACTCCTGTAGAAAAGTCATGTCTAATCTTGTGCACCTCCTTCTTTTACATCACATGTTGTTTTACTTCCTGTACTTAACCATTGTACTTATGAAAGGAAAGATAAAATGCAGGCTATTAAAAGATCCTTCAGTATCATCCACTGCCATCTTTCATAACTGCAAGTGATGAAAATAGCAACAGCAGTAGAAGTAGTGTTAAAATAATTTCTTCCTCCTCCTTAAAAAGGAGAGGAAATGTATACATACTACTTAGATGTGTTTACCTTTATGCTTTAGTTTATAACATACATAAACATTTTTGTATTAGTCTGTATAGGCTGTAGCTACAGACTTTAAGCCTCTTACTATCACCTCAACACCAATATGTTTGGGACCACTTAAAATACGCAGAAATTCATTGTCAGGGAATGACTTTGTGACAGTAACAGCATCTTATATTGGTTCTTAGAAAGGTCTTAGTCATTAAAATTTTTGTCTAGAATATTACACTACTTTTTCGTCCCACATAGAAGCTATCAAATCACTTGATAGTAAGGTGGTAACTTCAGTGTCAAGAGCTGAAATGACATATCAAATTGTTCCAAAGCAAGTGATATTTACCTTGCTTAATTTGTCCTTGGGCTGCATGACTTGAAATTGAAGGGGGTGCCTTCACTTTTGACATCTCAGGAGTACCTGGCCTAGGTGGCCTAAACACAAAATATACATGAAAGGGGGGAAAAA
The DNA here is from genome assembly GCF_000737465.1 of Haliaeetus leucocephalus. Taxonomy (NCBI): domain Eukaryota; kingdom Metazoa; phylum Chordata; class Aves; order Accipitriformes; family Accipitridae; genus Haliaeetus; species Haliaeetus leucocephalus. The sequence goes on along the minus strand of NW_010973302.1, from coordinate 4,263,800 downwards.
GGAGCATAGTGGAAGGGCGAGGGAGAACGGGGAAAAAAAAAAAAAAAAAAAAAGAGAGATTATTTGCTAAAGATACTGTGACTAAACAAACTTTAAAAGCAACCCTATAAAAACCAGTCAGTTTGACAGAAAAAAAAAAAATCTCTCATTTACATTTCCTAGGTAAGCTTATTTTTTGGTAATAAAAAGTTCATCTGTATGTTTTGATTTATGTTTTGACCTACTCATTATAAAAACTCTTTAAAACCAATAAGCACTAAAAAGGAGGACAGAAATAGCCTCTCAGACCTACCAGCACATATATTAATACAACTCCATGTCCTATTAACATTGTAAGTTACGTAACTCCATTCAAAGCAATATCGTTATCTTGGTGTAAAAAAAACCCCACAAACAAAACACCTACATTCAAGAAAAAAAATTACACTCAGTTCCATCTAGGTACCAAAGGTTTTCATAGCCATTTAATACATCAAACCCCACAGTAAAATGAAACAAAATGAAATGCTGTATTAAAATAGAGACTCTGAAAGAAAGTTATCACAAGTTCAATTGAGTATTTGCCATACCTTGTTGGACCTTTCTTCATGTGGTCTCCGATAAAAGTTGCATTGGTCATACTCATCAGTGTGTTGGCCAGTGAGATAACAGACAGGAGATGCTGAGTGGTGACAGCACGTGATACACCGTACGTCCCCTTTCCAAGCCCTTCTGTAATGGACATTTTCCTTCCTAACTCCACACTATCATACGATGGTTTGCCTACAGGCTGATTATAGCCAGGAAGCATCAGAGACATGTGGCCTCCTCTAGACAGGAGGCCAAAGGACACTGAACAGTGTGGCTTAAGCATCCCAAGACGATCAAGGCAAAGCTCATCTAGAACAGAATTCAGGCCCCAGGCATGAAGACAGGACATAAAAAGCTTTGCTGTGTCCATGGTTAGATTATATTCTAATAAAGTTAATGGTTTAGATTTGCTAGAGCGATATTCTGGGTCACCGTCTTCTCTTCTCTGTCTTATCGATTCTTCATCCTCATCTTCATCATCAAGAAGATGCTCTTTTATATTCTCTTTGATTGTTTCCTTGACCTGCTGGAAGAGGACGGCTGCTCGTTTGCCAGTCAAAAAGGAGCCTCCTTTGTCAGACCCGCCAGAGGCTTTCTGTAAATTCTCTGGAGAAATGAGTGCAGTGTTGGGTCTGGAGGCCTCCTCAGTCAGTAGCTGAATGATCAGGGCTTCTACGTCAAAGAAGAGCACATGTATATCTGGATCTGTTAAGTTAGTCTTTATAGCTTGAACCATCAGGGAGTTATGTGAATATTTAGGTAAATTCCCCTGAACAAAGGAAAAAAATAAAAAAAAAAATTTCATTTGGATTACTTTCTTAACACTTTTCACAAAGTTAATTCACAAATTAAAGAAGCTGTGGATGATCAAAATTTGAAAACTCCCATGGGTATAAAACATGTTATGATAAATATTATAAAAATATCAGTGAAGAATTTTACAGCACTTTTCACAGTGTCAGGAATGTCAGACTTGTGATCAAGTGTTACACACCTAAAATACAGAAATTTCACTTGCAGAAGTTTATCAGATAAATAGAACTCTCTAAGACAGAAGTTCACATTTCTTTCTCATGAATTCCAAAAGATAATAGTTATACTCCAACAAACAATAAGATTTCAATATTTTGTTCTTAAACTTAAAACACATTAAATATTTCCTATTTGGATACTGAAGTATAGCATCAATTTATGCCATTGAAAATAAGCTACTAATAAATTCGTCCAGATATGCATTATGTGTGTCACTTGTTCATTCCACTAAAGTCCCTCTACTTCCTCCTTCCCTTCCTCCCGGGGTGGGGGGGGGAGAAAATAAAATTAAAATGCTATGGGATAAAAGCTGAAAAAAATCAAAGGACATTGGATGGAAGAACATTAACAGAAGTTTTTAAGCATTGTGAGAACTTTATTCTCTCCATAACCAACACAAAATTATGCTCAAGTACTTAGTTTCCTCAAACAGGCAAAAAAGAGAATCTTTTAACAGAAATAAACCCTGTTCAAATTAAGTAAAATATTATTTCTCCTCTTTTACAATTTAATTAACAGCTTGAAAGACACAAGGTTGAATATTCATGTTAGATGCACAGAATTACAAAGTCATAGCAAGAAAAACCTACAGGAGAAGCAGTGACTAAGTTTGGTGATGAAGAAGCATTCTTGATGCTTGTGCTAGTCACTGCAGAACTTAAACCCTGTGCTCAGTTGACAGCCAAGTCTAAGGGAATACACAAAAATAATTACCCTACACAAGTCTAAGAATGGCTGCAGGAGGAATGGTACTTTTTCCCCAAAACTGATATAGGCCGAATGGTTTGTTCAGAAAACATCAACCTTTACTGAAACTAGAATTAACCTAAAAGTTCTTAATATATCACCAATAAAAGTCATACAGTCAAGGCTCCTATGTCTTTTCTCGTCTATAACTAAACAGCCTTAACATTTCTACAAACTTTCAGTTTGGTAGACTCTAAAATTTCCATTCTCTGTTGTCTTTTTTTAAACCACAAAAGCACATTTTACAGCAGGATAGTTATTTAGAAATTAACAAGGCTTGCAGTTTTCATATATACACTGTATGTATATGTATTTATGTATGCATATATATACACATACACTTACACTATAAATATATAGAGACTATACAAATAACCATCATACACTCTATATATCCGGCAAAAATTTGAACATCCTATGTATATTAACACTAATTCGTAATAGGTTTTTACCGTATTCTATATAAATCCTGATATATTGCTTCCTTTGTTCACTGATGTGAAGCAATGTGCACATCTTACGAAGCCTTAAATACCCTGGGTCATAGGAGTGCTCACCACTGAAAATCTGCTGAGTTATAAAACTACATTATTTCTTTATAATTTACCCATTGTCTTGCATTTTTCAACCCTTTTCATTCTACTTCTGAACACTAACAAATGTACTTATCACTATGAATCACAGAAACAAATGTATATTCTACTTATAATTGGAAAACTGGACATGCATATGTACCATTTATTGTCTCTCAAGGACTTTTTTTTCAAGACAGTAAGCATTTGTAGTCCTACAACTACTTGGCTGCTTTAAGTTTTGTACAAGTTTCATAGCACGTGTTTGAAAACTGAAGTAATTTTTATATATTCCTTTTCCATTATAGCTGTTAAGACCCCCAAAATGCTGTTGGCATGGAAGAATATCATGTCCACCTCATCACGTTAATTATTGTTCCAGTGTATGAACCTGGCTTCGAAATAAGCTTATTATTTTAATTCTCAAGGTTCTCATTCACACAGATTTGTGTCTTGTAAAGCACTCTGCTTTTTCTGTGGCTGTTAGTTACTGTATATCCTGGAAGAGTGTAAGATTGCTTTCTACAGCAAAAAAATTTTCAGAGGAAAAACTGACCATTCCAAAGTTTTACATTAGCTTTATATTTGGAAACCGATGGGTCCAAAAGAGGCTCCGCTACCCTGACCTGCCATCAAGCACAGCTGATGATCCAGCCACAGCTTCCTCACGATTTATTTCTGACTGCTGTTTTGGAGCAACTCAAGAACAACCTCTCCCCTTGACTGTTTCACAGCAAGAGGCCCAGGGGAAAAAACAGAGTAAGAAACCGCTCCTTTAATCCTGTCTAAACATAATATGCACAAAGTGTATTTATCTAAACCAATCCACTATGTTAATCTTATTTGATATTGTAATCTTCATTTTTCTACCACACTAATAATTTATTTAATTTGCAGACTCTTAATTTAAGGCTGCTAATATTTCGCTTAGTTAGAACAAATACCTACATATGTTTTACTATATGGTATTGAAGCAGAGAAGAGCAAGTACAATTATTGGTTTGCTTGCTGCACTCACTAGTTCTTGCTTGCTTTCAGAGGATGATTCTCAACAAATACACATAAATATTTCACATTATTCCAACACACTCATTTTGTAACAAACAAACCAGATACCAAAAGCGCACGCACACACACACATAGAGCAATATTCAAAACGTATCAAAAGACTCTCCAACAATGAAATGCAGACCTGGCAAAATCTTCAATACTATCTGCTATTCCGCTAGAATCAAATAATGTTAAATTTCTGTCTTTCCTCAAATTAAAATTCATTTCACTTATGTAACGAAGTTAAGGCACTACCAGAAGGAAACCTTGTATTTGGTCACAGGGATTATGAAAGAAAAATTAAACAGAGACCAACCTCCTCACTCCCTGTTCTTACATTCTCAGAGGAGCTGCAGCGCAGGCTAGCTCACCGTGCCAGACAAACAGCCAGGGCCTAATGCAATCAGCACTAGAGCAAATAGCCAAATTCTGCTCCTCTCCCTGTGGTCAACTTGGAGAATGAATAAACTATGCTTATTAAATAAATTTGCCATGAGAAGCAAATAATGGCTAATTGAAACCAGAATAGAATACTTAGATGTCAATAAATAATAGCTGCAAATTATGTTCTACAATGCACGGAGTTATTCACATATTCCTTATTTATTTAAAAACTTCTAGTTATTTTCTCAGAATGTAATGTAGGGAACTTTTTATTAAATGGTCTCTGGTAATGGTTACAATGGTAAAATTAAAAGCAACAATATAATAAAAATATTTTAGCTACTAATCATCATTGACCTCTGGCATAGAACACATCCGGCTGTGCTATGTATCATGCCATTGTAGGTAGCAACACCTTCATTAGATGTGAGGAACCTGCACATAAAACACGTACATTTGCACAGCACGTACAAGTGCAACATTCATGCTTACGTATGTGAACAGTCATACTGGATGCAGCAGGGATACCAGCACACAAGTCTGAACACACATGTATTTGTAGAAGCATGATGGTGGTGTTCTAAGGAATGCTCTCTCTAAGTGACATTTCTTTTCCAAACAGATTGTAACAGAAGAAGGCAATATAAAGAAAGAAGTGACAAAAGCCAAGCCAGTGAGCTGCTGGGAGCAGGGCTCTGCTGCTCTCTGCCGGTCACAGCCCAGACTAACAGAACCTGGGCAGCCTGCATTAATGAAAACAAAAGTGAAAATACAAGCTCTTTTTGTTTGGACTCGGGTAACATTTTTGAATGGCATTGACAGACTAAACTAATTTAATACCTGTCTACTCTGATAGGTCTTTATTAGGAAGAAAGTTATGATGAATGGTAGCATATTGGAATCACCAATAAGAGCAAATGTAAGCAGGACACAACCACAGAATCGCTAAGGTTGGTGATCCTCCAATCCAACCCCCTGCTCAAAGCAGGATCCACTAGAGCATGTTGCTCAGGGCAAGGAAAGCCTCTTCCATATTTCTCTAATACGTGACTCTAAGGATATTTTTCCCAGTTTCCTTCAAGATAATTTTGCACTTCCTTCTATTAATCTTTAACAGAAAGATAAAAATGTGTAAGTCAGGGGTCATATTCCTTCTGTGACAAAGTTCATAAAATCCTCACAAGGTCAGGACTTACCTTTTCTCTGTATTTGGCTAAAACAAAAATGCATGATGCAAAGCCCAAGAGAAAGTTCTTCCTTCAAGCTCTCCTCTGACAATCTACACTGACATGCTATTGAGCCCACCAGCTAAACTACCATCGATAGTTAAGCCTGTTTCTGAAATTCACTGTTTGCTTTTTTGTTCCATCTCCTACCATCTCTGCGATGTGATGCTGTTAGCTGCCTGTTAGTTTTCAAAATGGTCAGTCCAAATCCATCAGACTGAATAATAATTAGGCACATTAAAATTACCAGGATATTCAGAACTAACTCTTGCACCATTCTATCCTCCATACTGAAGTTCCTTAAAATTTTTTTCAGTGTACTAGCTTTCCTACTCTTTATATAATTTGAAATCCAAGCTACTTCTCATTGCGAGATATCAATTCAGAAAAGAGCTCATTACTAGCTGTTAAAAAAGGAACTTCCCCACATCTCAAAATATTTACGGTGCTTCCAGCTTCTGCAATAATAACCAGTATGGAGGAAAATCATCCTGACTACAGAGATCAATGTGCAGGCTCACTATCCAGCTATTGCCCTGACACTTGAACGACTCTTATCAGAAAGGTCTGCTTACCAGAATTCTTAATATGAGCATTTACTTATTGCTCAGATTGGTAAGTAGCCTGTTGTTGTACTCAGCAACATCCATATAGATTGTAAAGTTTTGTGTCTAAATGAACACATGTAAACATGCCACGGCTCACACGCTCTCCATATACATAGACATACCGTACTCAGGAAAAGTTAATGAATGCTTTTAACAAGTTACTACAGATAGTTCCATTTTAATTCATCACCTAAATCATAAAACATAATTTTAAAAGTTCTTAAACATTAAGCATTGAAATATTTAGGAATCAAGTAAGCCCATTAATATCTTCTAGCATTAAACACTTAAGATCTTTTCTCAAACCGTAATGAATTTTCAGCATTTAAGTAACTTTGGCTCCATTCATATCTATTTGTACATATATTTCAATATACTTTTTCTGAACTGTCACACAGCAACAGCTACCAAAACAAAATAAAATCAAGCTCTAGCTTCACCATTAGCAAGATCTGCAGGAACATATAAAGCATGTCCAATATGGGGGGGAAGACAGAAAAAAAATAGATCAATGCTGATTCTGTTCCTCAAAGTTCGCACAAACCGAAAAGGGTGAGACTTGCTTCTGATGGATATGGGTCACAGGCTGGTTCCTTGTCTATCCATCAATACTACAAATTAACAGAATGTATACAATTGAGCAAATATTCCAGATTTTATGAAATGCTGCTAAATCCAGATTTTGAATAAACTCAATCTGAAAAAAACCCAGTAGAATGCATACTGAAATAGGAGGTAGCATCATAAACAGTAACATAAATTGGGGAACACATCCAGAGAGATATGGAAGGGATTGTGTTGGGTGATATTAAAAACATATTACTACCTATCTAGAAAGAGAGGAATTTATTTGGTGCATAACCTCTACTCTTACTGAACCTAGAGAAAAGACGGTGAAAGCAGCACAGAGTTATACACAGGGAAGAGGAAGTTTAAAAGTGTTAGACTCCAGCACGGAAAACCATTACCACTGAAAGCACAAAATAGAACAAACATAAACGAAATGTGTTTTTAAAATGTAACTCTAGATAACACCATCTGCATTGGAAGCTGCACAATGACGTTGAAGAAGGCTGGTATTTTTTGTTCACGGAAAATGAACTCTTAGGACTGACCCAAGGCCAGGTAAAGCTAGTTCAGGTCTTTCTGTTAAAATTTCAGAAAGCTTTGAGTAAGAACCTTTCAGTTACAACGATGAAGACTTCCCATATTTTATTCAATTATTTATGGAAATAAATGTTTCAGGTGCTGCATTAAAAATAGACGAACTGAAACATGACTTACCTTGTCAGATGCTTCGGAAGCAAGTAGGTTAGTGGCAAGAGTCTGTAGTTTCTGATGTGCCACGTTTTTCAGAGCAGCCAGACTACGCCTAGTCATGGCCTGCTTCAGGTTGACGGCGGGATGGCTCAGGGAGTCCACAGCCGCTGGGACTGCCTCATCACAGGCATTCAGGATTTCCACTGCTGTTATTCCCATCACACACCTGTCCAGTGCACCTGCAAATATTTTGAAAAGCATGAGTTTAAGCAGAAACAATTCAGAATGTCCAAAATATCACAAGTACAACAACGGGCAAAGATAATTTATGCCACAGGATGCAATGCATAAACTTTCCGCTGTGTTAACAGCTATTTGTAGAACTAACATTCCTAAAGGGATGGAATTTCCCTAAATTTCCATGAAGCTGAAGTGTGCAAGGAATAAACATATTAACAAAAACCAAGACAGGTTTAAAAAAAGCCCCAATGTGATTCTGTGCTGACCAGACAGTGATGACTGCAATTGCTCAAAATTTTTAGTGGAAGGCTGTTTTCAAACATTTTGAATTCCCTCTTCCACCCAACTACCTGTGTGGATTAGATTTTCCACAATGGATTTCAGGTTCCTCTTTGCCTCCTAGAGCTTCAATAAAAACCAATTCTCATCTAGTTTTCACAATAAGCTGCAAATAATATTCAGACATTATTGCAGGTTTGTAGGTTTTTTCTTAAGTGAGTTAAGGAATTAAAAGGTAATTACATATTGCATATATTTTGATGCATTTTTTCCTCACTTATTCACCGTCAAACATCACAAAACTTTCTAGAACAAAGCTGTTTTTATTTTATGCCTTGTTGCCCATTCTGTTAAGGCTCATTTTTAGTTTCTTCAACTAAGTGTTAGTCCCTTTAACAAAAAAAAAAACCCAACAAAAAAACCCCACAAACCAACCAAAAAATCCCACAGCAAACAATAGAAAAACCAAGACAAACACTGTTTTCACTCTACAGATGAGGAAACTATTGTAGATTCAAGGTACTGCACTTCTACACCAAGCTTTGAAGAAAATTGCTGAGGAAGCACGGTCACTAATAAACTGAGAGAACACTACATGCGCAGCCAGCACTTTAAGTGGTCTCTCTAAAGATAACTAGGAGAACATTTAAGGGTATGATAGCCACAGCAAGCTATACTTCTCCAAAACTAAATAAGTTATTCCAAATACTAAAATATGTATTTAAGAAAAGCTTATACAATCCAAAAATTTTGTGAATATGTGGAGTGTTAAGTTTCCAAATATAAATGTGCAAAAAAATTTTAACTCTTCTCTCAGATGCAAGTTACACAGAACTATAACCAAATACATATATATATATAAAAAAATTGTTTAATCAACATCTTTGAACTTAACCATACCAGTATCCATTTGCCAGACGTACACAGACCCATCTGAACATCCTACCACCAAATAGTCATCAGAAGGCCTCCATTTTATTACTTGAATAGGGAAAAGGTGACGGGATGCCAGCATGATGCATTTTTTCTCCCGCAGACTCAGAAGACCAACTGAGTGATCACTGGCAACAGAGCAAATACAGTGCTGGACTCTTGCCTAACAAAAGAAAAAAAAAAAAGAAGAAAAGAAATCTTAATCATAATGCAGAGAGTTTGCATTTAATAATCTCTTCTTCAGTGGGCCAAGCACGGTGATCAACAACCTATTTTATAAACAAAAACCAGGCACATAAGTCTATGGCTAAACTCACTGAGGTCACCAGAAAGAGTATTTCCCTTGCAGAAATTCTCCCGAAGACAACCTCTTGCATATCAAAGAACAAACAGGTATTAGAACCTGTTTTGTTGAGCAAAAAAAGAGAAACCATAGTTTTCAAGTAAATCAATGTCATTTTGTTCATTAAATTCTACCTACTCATCCAAGTTACAAAAGACAAAATTGCCTTTAAAACCCATGGGCTAAGTGTTAGGGAATGCTTGGCTGTCACATTCGCAAACACCTTCAGGGGAAAGACTGCTTCAATGTTGTGGAAATCCTCTCCCACTGTTAATGCTGGGCATCATAAAATGCCAAGCATTTCCTTAGCTAGCTAGGTTTTAATACAGTATTTCCACTGTTTTTAATCTTTTATGTAGCTAAAACATGATGCACACAAAACCAAGATTAACAGAACAAACTCTTTTTATGTGTCTGCAAGAGTTATACATTGGGTCAGTGCTACATCTTCAGTATTTCATATTAAATTCATATTCTCAAGAAGGATTTGAGGAGCTGTGCCATTTATACAGAGTGTGAGACAGGTTATCAGACATATCATGTAAAACTTACACTACAGTTTTCTGGTGGAACTAGAAGCTGTGTAATTTCTCCACCATGTACACAGAAGATATGTTTCATCTCTCCAGAAAATATATCCCATATGATGACTGAGAAATCCACACCACCTGAGATCAAATACCTTTGATCATAACGAGAAGAAACCTGATGAGGATACAATAAACATGTAATTTTGTTTCGATGGCCTCGGAGAGTCCGGTGAGGTGGCCAACCTGAGAAATTGGGTAAGGGGTGAAAAGAGGAAAAGAAAATTTAAAGAGAGAGAGAGAGAGAGAAAAAAAAAAAGTAATTCAGTAGAACAATTAACAATCCAAACCACTGTTCTTGATTAAAAAAAAAACAAAAAACCCAAAAAACCCCAGACATGCTGCAATTTTTGACAGAAATTCTTATAAAATTAGCTTTCTTTTTTTAAAATGTTCATAATTTTTTCTACTGGACATAGACTGAATGATTCATTTTGTTTTGCTGTACAGCCTCACTTTGAAGTAATTCAGCTTTTTATAAGGGTAAGAACCACCAACGCTTATTTGCAGAATGATGTATCAACTCAACTCTGAGGCAATCCAGCTTCATATTAAGAAAAAAAAAAATTGTATAAAGTTATATACAGTAAATCAGTTACATAAAGGAAACAGTACAACCAACAGCCTTGTATATAACTGACAAGCTCATACTTGTATTCACAGAGAAATATCTACATGTCTTTCTCATTTATTAGCATTTGTAAAATCAAACCCCAAAAGTATTAAAATAACATTATCTGGAACCAAAATATACAACAGCAGGCCAAGGTATAACACTCAACTAACTACACAATACGCAAAGAGGAGTTCTCTGTTAGATGTGTTATTTTCCCAGCGACAGCTCCATAGGCACACCGATAGCCCAGCTGAACGCAGTGCCCAGAACAATTCTGAGAGAGACGGGAGGTGTCCCTTGCCATATCTTTGCTACTGCATCTCAAAAACCCAGGAGAAATATCCAAAGCTTTCCAGTGAAGGGACCTTGCCCAAAATTGATGCAAGCTGGCCACAGTTATTTTATTACTTGGGTTTCTCATTAAGTAATAGAACACCAAAAATTGTTAAGAAAACAGCAATATGATTTCTACCTGTAAAATGACTTAAAGCTCACTTTGTGAAATTATTTCTTACTTCAGTATATTTCGTGACGGGCACACACTGTAATCCAACTGTGCTTTTCAAAAGCTTATTTGCATACCTCTCCTAAGCATATGCTCTCCTTGCAGCAGCTGAACTATAGCAGTTTGTGTTGCTGGCACAATAACAATGCTTCCATCTTCACGACCACAAACCAAACGCCCATGTGCTGGAATATACACACTGGCTGTAACTTTAAGTGGTTCATTGATGTTTGGTATTAAGCTTAGTTGGTCTATAATCCCAGCAGGGCGAGGAGTAAGTTTATCAAAAGCTTCCTGGAGGGATACTGAAGTTGTCGTTTGCAGTCCTGTTTAAAAAGAAAAGAAAAAAAAAAAAAAAAAAAAAAAAAGGGAAAAAAAAAAAAGCAAGGGGTGAGGTGGGAGGAGGATTTAAAAAATAAAATAAAATCAAGAATGGAAATTAGAAAAGCTTTTCTGAAAAGATATCAAAGTTTAAATACACCATGTTACAACACTTTGTTCAAAGTAAATGGTACATACTGGAGATTAATTTACTGACTACCTGAGTGAAGCTACAGCAACACACGGAAACGATATATGAGAGAACTGGAAAAGGATATGATTTAAGCTACACTGGCAGGCAGCAATGACCATAGCTAGTATTTGGAATAAAGCAGTTAATTTGTAATAACTGAAAAATATTCAGAGTCAATGAAGATTTTGATCATATATGAAAAAAAATAAAGTTACTTTAACTCTTAAAAAAACCAGCTTCATGGATCTGTAGGAAAAGCAGCAGTGCTTTATCCAGCAACAAAATACATATTTTAAAAAAAAAAAAAAAAGAAAAAGAAAAAAGAGAGATGCCCATTAAAAGACTTGGCAACAAAACTGTTAATTAGATATACCTTTTGCACTATCTTGTTGTTCAAGAGTATCAGGCACACTCCAAATACACAGTCTCCCTGAAGAGTCTCCTTGGATTAACAGCTTATAGGAGAACTCCCTATGTCCACAGAAGAATCGAGTAACTGGAGGACATATTAGTAGCTGTTTAAAAAAAAAAAAAAAAAATTAACAACTTCAGAACACATGCAAACCATGTATTGATCTCAAAATTTACTTTCCCCACATAATCCTCTGTACCTTCTAAAAGCAGGACAAAAAAATAGATACTTTATGCTTTATCTTTCTTACAGGAGGAAGAATAAATACAGCAATATGAATCAGAAGAAACAAGTCACAAGTTTAGGGAAGGGGAAAAAAGATTTTTGTACATATTTGGTTTTGTTCTAAATATATTCATATTTAGAATATTTTATATATACACGTGTGTGTGTGTATTCTAAAATTGTTAACATTCTAACTGCAGTGGTGAGCTGAAGTTATACCACTCAGTAAGGAACATGGTCCACAACAAAAGTAAAAAAGTTTTAGTATTGATTGACAACAACAAAAAAATCAAATATATAAATGTTTCAACGTCCAAATTTGGCAACAGGTTAAAAGGTTAAGATAAAAAAAAGGATTCCTACAACAGTCTTGTAATAACAGCATTTGTAAATCAGACAGCTACTTATACCTAATAGTATAGGTGCAAATACTAGATATATCATACAGCAGTCTTAGATATATTAGTTTATAGCAGATAAATACAATAGCAGTATTATAGCAGTTCACAATACAGTATAAAAATGAAGTATAGCTCAAAGAGGACTTAGGCCTATGAAATTTGATTTTCTTTACTTTGCAAGGATTAAGCTTTCAAATTCCAAGTTGTGATTCTAAAAGCTCTTGCTCAATTATTGCCTAATCATCATGCACATCACAACTCAACTTCTAATTCTCCAGGCATTGATAAATGATAACGTGTCAGTATACAGGAACTGAAGATTCACTTGACCAGAGACTAACCTCTGCATTTATTTGAAAACCAACAAGAACCAAACCAAACAGCAGGGAAATTGTATCTGTCTACTTTCTCTAAGAAAAGAAGAAATCCTAAAGGTCTACTTTGAAAGAGAAGAACTTGTCATGATGTATGCATGTTTCAACTCTCTAAGAGAGAAATGCAGTCCATAAAAGAAACTCCAAAGAAATATATTTTACCTGTTTATCTGCTCTGTCCAACACACTGTACAATAAAGGCGGAATTAGATTTTCTACTGCTTTCCCCACATCTCTGCGAAATGAATCACTAGCTGGTAGACAGCTGGGTTTAAGAACAAAGAGAAAGGAATAAAATCCCTTGTATTACTAGAGAGTGATCACTACATCACTACCTAACTAAATAATACTAAGCAAAAGCAACCCCCGAGCCCTTAAACATTACATTTTTTTCAATTGTTAACACAGTGTATAGCAGATCATTACTCTGATTTTAATGTACAGGGTATGCTTCATCAATTAATAACTGCACCAAATGTGTCCAGCTCAGTTCCCCCACACATTCAGAACTGAAGGAAAAAAGAATGAAGGAAGCCTGGCTTTAGGTCTGCTTTGGACTTCAACACACCTGGCCTCAGACTCAGGACCAAAACACACCAAACCCAGCGATTCCTCTGACAGATCACCAGATAGATCTGCTTGCATCCTTATGCTCTGATCACTTAAGAGTGTGAGAAAGGAGTTCTCACCTGATTTATGTGAGAATATTCAAGGATCTCCAAGATAAAACTGTATCTCTACCCAGAACAAGATGTTTGCATGTCATGAAGATGTCAGAAGAAAAGTTTTTTATTTTACTTTTGTCATTCTACATTTATTTAACCTCTTTGATACCTAATTTTAAATTAATTTTGTATTTTCACATTCATGTGCACAAACTCAGCTGTTTGTGCCTTCCCTTCATGGGCTGGAAGAGTATTCTGTTACAGTAATACAATCGTCATTTACATTCTACTCCATACAGAAAAATCTTATTTCTTCCTTATTTAGACCTGGTTAAGGAAATATTTAAGTTAAATTTTATTTTATGACACTTGTTCAACACCAAAATGCACCTCTTCCCATCACACAGCTCCATTAGGAAGTGAGAAAGAGTGTAGTATCAGAAAATAGTGAAGCAATCTTGGTTGAGGCAATCTAAATTACTGAGCATTGCTTCAACATGGTACATTTAGGGGACACACACTTTAAAATATGCTCATGGAATACTAGTTTCTGCAACATCCATATGATTTTGTAACAAAATAAAAGCCAAAGATACTCAATATTTCTTCAAAGTTGCTCATGTTTCTATCTCAAAATAATAAATAAATGGAGTATTTCATTGTTGAATACCTGGCTGGTAATTTATATATGAAACTCTGTCCATCTTCCGTCCATACAATCACTTTATCAGCTGACACAAAGTCGCCGCCAGTCCAGGTCTGATCGTTTTCACTAGGGACTGAACATAAGAGGGAATAATCTCCAGCATCAAAAACCTGAAAAGAAACAGCAAAGCCTGTTGTCATTAACCAATTACAGATTAAAATGCCCAGAGAGCAGCTAATTTCGATTTCAATATAGACACATTAAAAGGACTTAGAGCATCTTGATCTAAATGTCTTACTGGCAATTTAATTAAATCAGCTTCTACAGTGAAAAGCAGCCAGGTGTTGTTCAGCTAGCTTGCCTTACCCTCCAGTATTTGGAACACACTACCAACAACGACCGCTGGGTAAACGCACAGAAAGAAATGCTTTGACAGTTTTGACAATAAATAGGTTTTGATTCCTCTTCAAATACTGGTGTTGTATCCTAAAAACAAACAAACAAAACCAACATTAAATTAACTGCATTTTATTTAAAATTATAAATCTGAAATTAAATAGAGCCATATTACCTTATTATAGAACAACATCTTCAAAAAAGGCACTTCTTGATGGTTTTAAATTTACTCAAGAGCTTCCCAATGTTTCTGTAAATTTTAACTGAAATAAATGCTTATGTTTTCTTTTGATACTCTATGGGTATATCATACCTTGAATACCAACTCTCCTGTGATAAAAGAGTCAAGTCTGCAGACTCTGTCACAAGTACAAGAGTAGCAAATGTGCAGAAAAGCAGAACTGAAGAAGTGATAGGTAAAAAACTGGCTTGTAGAGACAGACAAAAATGACACCAACAGGAGGTTATCACTTTTATTTAGAGAGCATATGTGTATAGCTATAATCAGGCACAAGGACTGACCAGCACACCAGCAGAGCCGGTGAGCTGAACTGCTGAATACACGAGCCCATTCCCTTCCTCACGTCTCAAAGTTTTCAGCTGTAGACTGACCCTTGGCCAGAGGTTAAGATTCAGCCACTGCTGACAACATTCTTTTGAGATTCAACCTAGCACTATCAAATAGCACAGGATCTTAATCATTTAGCCCAACAACCTCTACTGAGTCCAAGTATCAGACTGATCTACCCCATTGGTGCTGCACCTTGATTAATCTGGGCCCACCTTAAAGCAAAACTTTCTCTTCTGGTTGTATTAAAGATGGCCACTGCTAACCTGTCCAGATCCAGAACACACAGGAACTAGATCCCAAACTAATACTCACTTTGACTGAGTGTCCATCTTCACTCTGACTTGAGATACCTTAAAGGAAGGAGGGACAGTCATGCCATTCATCACCTGAAAAGTCTGGTTTACAGTTATAAAAACCTGGCTGAAACAACAGAATGCAGATACCCTGCTATGGTATAAACAGGAGACCTACAGAAAGACCTGTCTGCAATGCCAGTCACTTTAACTGATTTCAAAGGGCTCTTCACTTTCATAAAAAGCAACCTTATTTACTGAGACAGGGCAGAGAAAATCAGGATAGCCAGGCAATTAAGGCAGAAGCAGGGACTCAGATGTCCTAGATCACAACTCCTTACTCTGTTACAGATCTCTATGGCAAGACAGTATTTTTCTGAAATATTTCCTCAACTTCAAGATGGGGAATAAGCGTTATGTCCTACACAGAAGCCATTTAAGCGCTCAGACAACGTGACAGCAATCAGCGTCTGAAACCGAGAGTCTCTATACAGAACAACACACAGATGGAAATCGGATAACAAGAAAATACCCAGCTGATTTTTTTTTCTTGCTCAAATTGAACTTAGGAACATGACAGAGAATATGCAATGGAAAAGGGACTACGCCATCTCATAAATGCCAGATGGCCAACTTCGAAGGAAAAACCAAATGCTTGTAACAGTTCTTATTCTATTATTCCTCATAAGGAGATCTGCAAGAGCATGTGGTATCCTCTTTCATCACTTAAGTCCAACAAATTCCCCAGCTGGACAGATTAGTGGTGCCTATTTAGTATCATCACTGTCAGTGAATTACCTTGCACCCAGATAGCTGAAACAAAGCAGATTCAGCTCACGTTTCATTCTTTCAAGGTTCCCCATATCCCAAATACACTAGATGGTGATAAGCTCCTGTTTAGCTACATCTTCGCGTTTCTTACTTTAGTAACAGCCAATACTCTTCACTGCTTACAGCTGCCTTTTTTTTTTTGTTGCTGTTAAACCTGATGTTAGCTAAAACATTACTAGCTGCATAACAAGGGTTTCCAGAAAATGCTTTGAGAGCAACATAATTTCATCAAGTTTGAAACTATGAAGCAAAAAACCATGAATACCACCTCTGTCCCCTGACAAGGTCAAAAGCAAAGAACTCCATTATATTGGTGTTACAAGCTAATGCAAACTGCATTGCTTTTGCATTATAAATATTCTGGAAATAAACAAGTTCAACAAAAAAATAGTTCATTTATATATCATAAGGTTATTTTTCCATAGGTGCTAAACAGCTATAGTAAAGTACATCTTTTACAAGAGGTTTCTCTGAATAGCTAATTAGCCAGAGGTCTATGAGACATGTAGCAAATCTCCTTTAAGACTTTTATTCATTAGGACACAGGAAGGCAGGAACTGCCAAGTAACAAAGAGAACTCTAGATAACCCCTAATAATGAATATTCCTAAAAACTGTACTCTGCTCAGCAAACCCTTCAGGCATCTCCACACCTCTCCGTACCTTTCTCAAAGAAAATACTACATTTAATAATAAAATCTAATACTAAATTTAACTATGATGAAATTTTTTTAAAATTTAAGTACAGATATTTTAAGAGCATAAGAAATGCAGCTAGAGAACTTAATCTTAAAAAAAATGAAGCACGGTGATAAAGTCACTTCTATAATGCCCCCACCATATTAAGACCCACACTTCCTATGCAGTACAGGGCAAGCTTTAACTCTGACTTATTTCTTCTATCTGTACTATACAGAGTAAACATGTATTTATTAGCATCATCTCTTTCAACTAATGAGTAGTTATACAGCAAGCTCTTGCATTTTTGCGTGTACATGCATGCAGTACAGCACCCCTATCAGTTTGGAAAGTTAAACATTACCGTAACAATCTTTGTTACTAAATTCCCTTTGGAACTCAAATCTCCTGTGGAATGTAGTATGAGATGACTTACGGAAAGAATAGGACTTTTAAAGGGGAAAAATTAAAAGGAAAACATTTGTGTATTAACAAGAATATTTGTACATTAACACAAATCATTAAATAGTACCAAAAAAAAGATTTGTAGAAATTGGAGATTATCCTACTCCTGATTTTGAAATAAGTTCTCTGAGTCTAATCTTTCTCATGTTTGGAGTTCTGCTGGTAACTTGAAGAATCAGTAAAGCAAAATTAAGGAAGTTGATTTTCAAATGGCAAAGAGGAAAAAAAGCATAATATCATTAGGTAGCTGGAAGAACAGGAAACAACATTAACAGAAGTTCTCCCTCCATCACAACAGGAAATATCATTAATTCAAAAGCCTTTGTTTACCTGCATCCGACTAACTTCAGAGGTTATTATCCATACTTTCAGGATGCCAGTCACTGAAACTGCTACAACAGTATCCTCTGGGGAAAAACAAACATTAGGCTGATAAGTACAAGGACATCTTCATTTTGTTGCACACTTGTGCTTATCTGAGTACAAAAATATACTGAGAGTACCTCAACATTAAAAGTTTACCAAAACATTCCTGAAGTGTTTGCTTCAAAATCAAATGTTTATTTGCAAAGTGGTATTCCAGAAGCACATATGCACATGCACAGATTCTGTGGGTTTGTGTTTACATCTCAAATAATACTCAGGGCTCAAATTAAATGGGGGAAGGGAAGTCACAGTTGTTTCTAGTATTGCTATCAGACATTGTGGGTTGTCCCATCACTGTCCCCAAAGGCAAGGGGTTACTCTCCCAAGAGGAGAGATTTGTTGCTTATGCCTAGCTGTCTGCCCACACCAGCCTGCGAGGACACTGAAGTTTAATGGGAAGCATGCTCTAGTTGTACAGCTGCCCAAGCATCTCTTGGCTGCGGGTTCCCAAAGGGCATCTCTGCAAAATTACTCCATTAGAGTTACTACCTTCAGAAAAAACAAAGTATATCAAGTGCTAGTCAAACTTTCTAGACATTCCTGTTTCTACCAGACAAATCCGGTGGAAGACCAAAATCCAAGGGGTAACTTCTTGATTACAGTATAAAAGCAATTACAAAACAAGAAATAAAATTAAAGACAGTATCAGGAAACACTTAATACCAATTCACTTCCAGTTGTTCCAGCAACTTAAATGGTGTGGGGATAGCAATCGAGCTTTCCCTTCCAGGACTTCAGGAACACTCAGTTTACAACTCTGTCAGCCTTAACTCAAGATAAAAGTCTCTCCTTTTTGTCAGGATCATCTTCCTTAATGTTCCCCAAACCTCTTAGGAATTACAGTCTCCACAACAGGAAAACCTGAGTGAGACACCTCTCCACCTCAGCTGCCAGAATTTAAAGCCTAACAAATTAACACAAACTAGCAGAGCAAAACAGATGTGTGGACAGGTATCACTTCAAGCCATGTCAACTAATCCACCACCAAACATGAGCCTGCTCACATACCTCTCCACTAAACTGACTGTCATCACTTTTAGAAGTTCCTCCCTCTACAGTCTTTAGGTTTTTTAATCCTATTGTGTACTTTAATCAGCATATTCCTTAAACACATTTCCTACAATAATAGCTTTGAAAATGTTATGACAGCACTTTTTATAAGCTACTAATCACAAGAAATACTCATAGTACGTATATATCTTGTGAAAAATTACAAAGTTTGGCTTGCCAAATGATCTCGATATATACTGTACATCACATTAGTAATGCAGATGACAGCCTTAGCATTTAGAGTGCTTGCACCCCTTCCTTCAGTCTCATGCCAGTTTCCAGGCTTTTGCTGTCAGAGTGCTCTCCAGAACTCTTTCTCAATTCTCAAAGAGAAAACAAGTTATCACCCTAATGGAATATGCTTTAATTAGGAAAAAAAAAAAAAAAAAAGCACTCTTCCCGTAAGAAGGTTCCTTGTCCTTCAGGTTTCAGCAGATGCACACACTGAAGATGACAGAACTGAATCTATCTAGTAGGTGAGCCTGGATCCTGAGGAGCACGCACACACAGAGCGACTTGGCTAGATTTTAGGTTCTGTTCATCAGAAAGCAGTTACATTTTAGCCAGAGCCAAAACTCTCATTTGATGGAACAGCAACAGAGATAATACTGCATAGATACTAACTAGCCTCTTTTTCAGGGACTAGAAACAGCCATATATACTTGCTTTTTGGAAAGGTTAGTGCTTGCTGGGTGTTGCCCAAGATCACAGGGAGTAATGTTCTAATTCCTCCCCAGGTCCTTGAAAAAGTTGAAAACAGTGTTTCTCTCACAGGGAAGCAAAGCCATAACAAAAGCAAGAAAAATAATTACCTTGTGTTCTATTGGATCGAATGATAGTCATTGAGCTGATCCAGTCAGGAGATATCTTTGATAATAAAGAATAAAGAACTTCAAGGCTAGCAGCATCCACAACAAGAATTTCTGGATAATGTCCATGGCATAATAATCTTCCTTCACGCTGAGTCCCAACTGTAAACTGATAGAACTAAACGGATATTAACAAAGTACAGAAATTATCCTCCTCGTGACACATTGGCTACTTCATTTTTAATCAAAACCATAACTTTGTAAAAATATTCTAATGCCTATATGTTTAGAAATTACTATTCTGCACTAATGAGGGGAGCTTTTTGCAGAGGCCCCCTTGCTCCTGTTCTCTTCCCAAGGCAATCCTTACCCTGTACACCCAGCTCTCCTGTGGCTGACAGAAGCCTGCCTCAGCCTTCCCTGCTAAGATCATTCTCATGCTCCCACCTCCCCTGGCAGTACTCCTCCAAAAATTTTCTTTCCGGCCTCTCTTATTAACTATGATACATTTTTTCAAATGCTGAAAAAATGCCCTAGGGCATTTGATGATACAGCATAAACTACGTAGGAGATACTGACATATGCATATAATGCCATTATTAAGCTTAAAACCAAACAAAAGAGCCTTGCTTTGATAACTGATCTATAGTTATCCATGCATTACAATATAGAATAGGACTTCAGAAACATACACAAAGTACTAACCTGTATGCCAGTATGTGTGCAGGCTAGTTTAGTAAACTCTATGCATCTCCCATCATTCACATCCCACAGACACATCTCCCTGAAATATAAAAGGCAGATTAAAACTACATGGAAAATATTTCAATTGTCCAAGAGTCTAAAGATCATTTACATCAGAAGAAACTTAACCATTTGAACCATTTGTTAGTGACAATATGAATTGTATTTAGATAAAGGAAACTCAAAAGCAACTTGAATTTCCAGTCCTTCTATGTGAATCTAGACAACCTCTTCTTCCCTACAAAGATAAGGGAAACAAGTGAAATGCCAAGGTTCATCATAAACAATCAATGTTAAGTGAACACAAGGATACAACAGAGAATTTCTCACTTCTCTCACAAATGTTTCAAGTCATTACATACTTCTACTGCATCCCTAAGTCATCCAAAGATTAGCCTGCCTCCTCCCCATTTGTAAGGAAGAGAATAGCATTACAGAAAACAGAACTGTGTCAGGTGGCAGTGAACGCTGTGGGTTTTTCTGAAGGCCCAGGCTGTTGAGAGGTGGAAGCACCACCTGGTACTCTTCAGCACTTTTAAGACCAAACTGAAAGCACTGAACAACAAATTATAAGCAGTACTAGTAGATACTTTTCTGACTTGCCTTATGAGGAAAGATTAGTTACCTATATTAATTCATTCCAATTAGCAGCCATTCTCCCTATTTACAGTATTTTTTAAAAAACAACACTTTTAAAATTTTATATTAAAATTTAATCAGAACAGAATCTGTCAGCTGCTTTCTCAACTTTTTTCCCTTTACATCAGATATATAATTTCATAATGAAAACATATTTTGGTTCTAAATCCAATGGAAAAGATTACATAGTACTGCAATCACTACAAGATGGAAATTCTAAGTTTTGACACATTCAACTCTCAACTTACAGGTTAGAAGGTTCTTCAGTCATATTGTTCCCTGCTTTTTCCAGATAAAAAACTTCTTTATTTTATTTGGATACATGACAGACCTATACCTGGCCAGCTACATTTACACAGGCAGAGGTTAAGAAATTTCTTCCTCAACCAGAGCTGAGCAAATCGGCCTCAGCCTGGAGGTCCACCTTTCCATAAACAGCCTTTTAAAAACAAAGCAGATAAACAAACAAAAAAATCCAGACTCAAACTTCTTTCTCCTTTTCTGGTATGCAAAACAAGCTTATGAAAGTCTGTCATTCTAATAGTAAGTTCTGTATATGAATGAAGCAGCCCTCAAGAACAGACTGATGCTCTTGGAAGGAATACCTTTGCAAATACTTCCAGGTCAAATATTCTGCCTAGTTGTCATGGTTTAATCCCAACTAACCACCACACAGCTGCTCACTGACTTGCCCCCCACCCAGCAGGATGGGGGAGAGAATCAGGAAAAAAAAAGTAAAACTCACGGGTTGAGACAAGAACAGTTTAATAAAACAGAAAGGAAGAAACTAATAATGATAATAGTAACAATAATAAAATGACATTAATAATAATAATAATAAAAGGATTGGAATATACAAGTGATGCACAATGCAGTTGCTCACCACCCACTGACTGATGCCCAGTTAGTTCCCGAACAGCGATCCCCCCAGCCCCACTCCCCCCAGTTTAGATACTGGGCATGATGCCATATGGTATGGAATATCCCTTTGGCCAGTTTGGGTCACTGCCCTGGCTGTGTCCCCTCCCAACTTGTTGTGCCCCTCCAGCCTCCTTGCTGGCTGGGGAGGAGAAGCTGAAAAATCCTTGACTTAGTCTAAACACTATTTGGCAACAACTGAAAACATCAGTGTGTTATCAACATTCTTCTCATACTGAACCCAAAACAGAGTGCTGTACCAGCTACTAGGAAGACAATTAACTCCATCCCAGCTGAAACCAGGACACTAGTGAAAGACAGCTGAGTCGGAAATGTTAACTTTTCAAAGCAAACTTTGAAAAGGTAAAGTGGAAAGGCATACTTTAAAAACAAATTACATGTGCATACCACATTAAATCTAAGAGTGTTCAAAGTCTCCATTAGTTTAAGAAGGAATATTATGATGTCTAGTTGCAACTTCTTTCAAAAATAGTTACTTTTATTCCAGAATAATAGTCTGCAAAAGGACCTAATCCATTTAAACCTATACCTCCCCTCAATAGGTAGCATGTTCCCTGTGCTGTTAAGACTCAAGAAAGAGATGCTAAAAATCAGCAATTATGAGATGGCCTGCCACAGGACAGAAGTGAAGGGCAGCCCATCTTGTTCAATGTAAGTCCATTGAGGAAGATGATTCATTTGTAACTGAAATGCTTATACCTCTACTTGGAAACTCAGAAGCTATTCTAAACTGTTGATAACAACAGTAGTTACTCCAACTCCGTGAACCAAAACTAGGCTCATATTTTGGGGAAAAAAAAGCTCCTGCCTTCCAGAATGACTCTAACACAAGAATAAGTCCATGGCCCATTTCCTAGAAATGGCTTGCTGATAATGAGGATTCACTTTCATATAGCCAGCCAGAGTACGCGTGTAGATACAAGGATAAGGGGAATGCATCCTCCCCATTCAGGGGGGCTGGCCTGGGCTCACGGCCAACTCTGCTAAGTTGCTGTCTGGTCTTGAAGAGCTCAAGAAAGCGCTGGAAGCTGTCTTGGCAGGGCCTCCCTCTCTCTGCGAGGCTGTTTAAGCTGGGTCCTCTTCCCCGTCCTGCCTGCGCCGCGCTGCCAGCCTGGCCGCAGTGACCCGGACCCCAGCTCCCAATGGCCACTAACACCCAGGGGCACGGGGGAAAAGCTAAATAACACGTGTGAGTTACGAATGACAAAACTAGTTGGTCTCAAAGCTTTGACCTGTAATTTATCAAATTGTGTATCTTTTCAATAAATTAGCCCAAAATCTACACTAAAATCTGAGTGTACAAAGCATATTTGTATTGGGTTTGCGTGGCAAGGTTTTGGTAGTGGAGGGACTACAGGGGTGGCTTCTGTGAGAAGCTGCTAGAAACTTCCCCTATGTCCAACAGAGCCAATGCCAGCCGGCTCCAAGACGGACCCACCGCTGGCCAAGGCCGAGCCCATCAGTGACAGTGGTAGCGCCTCGGGATAACAGATTTAAGAATGGGAAAAAAAAAAAAAAAAAAAAAAAAAAGTTGCTGCAGCACAGAAAGTGCAGCTGGAGAAAGGAGTGAGAACATGTAAGAGAAACAACCCTGCAGACCCCCAGGTCAGTGATGAAGGAGGAGGAGGAGGTGTTCCAGGCACTGGAGCAGAGATTCCCCTGCAGCCCGTGGGGAAGACCATGGTGAGGCAGGCTGTCCCCCTGCAGCTCGTGGAGGGCCACAGTGGAGCAGATCTCCACCTGCAACCCATGGAGGACCCCACGCCGGAGCAGGTGGGTGCCCGAAGGAGGCTGTGACCCCGTGGGAAGCCCACGCTGGAGCAGGCTCCTGGCAGGACCTGTGGCCCTGTGCAGAGAAGCCCATGCTGTGGAGCAGGTTTTCTGGCAGGACTTGTGACCCCACAGGGGACCCACACTGGAGCAGTCTGTGCCTGAAGGACTGAATGCACCCTGTGGAAAGGACCCACACTGGAGCAGTTCATGAAGAAATGCAGCCCGTGGGAAGGACCCACGTTGGAGAAATTTGTGGAGGACTGTCTCCCGTGGGAGGGACCCCACGCTGGAGCAGGGGAAGAGTGTGATGAGTCCTGCCCCTGAAGAGGATGAAGCGGCAGAGACAATGTGTGATGAACTGACCGTAACTCCCATTCCTCGTCCCTCTGCACTGCCGGGGGAGGTAGAGAGAGAATTCAGGAGTGAATCTGTGCTCGGGAAGAAGGGAGGCGTGTGGGGAAGGTTTTTTAAGATTTGGTTTTATTTCTCATTACCCTACTCTGGTTTGATTGGCAATAAATTAAGTTAATTTTTCCCAAGTCAAGTCTGTTTTGCTTGTGATGGTAACTGGTTGAGTGATTTCTCTCTGTCCTCATCTCAACCCACAAGCCTTTTGTTATATTTTCTCTACCCTGTCTAGCTGAGGGTGGGAAGTGATAGAGTGGCTGCATGGTGCTTAGCTGCTGGCTGGGGTTAAACCACAACAATATTTTATTGAAAAGTTAAAGTATGACTTTTTTTTTTTTAAATTACTCTATTATAATCCCCATTAATGCCAACTGCATGAAAAATCCTTCCCCCTTCTGCCCTCTAAACAGTTACTCTGATAAGTAAATAAAACCTCTTAAAAAATAAAATGTGTTTGCTCATGTATTTTTTCTTAAGGATAAAAATCCAACACTGCAACAGAAATATAGATAAATTGTGTGACAGGTTTCCACATTTTAAAACACGTATTAGGCATCATTTCCTGCCAACAAGCTACACAACTCAAGCTTGCTTTCACTCAAGAAACAGATCTTGGATAAGCAGAGAAAAAGGAACAAAATATGCATCTACTGTCAACTGAACTGACAAACTCGAGCAAGCAAAAAGATGACAGAAATCACAGTTTCCTTGACTGGAGGAAATGACACCACACATCTCACTGCCCATCCAAACATAAATCACATTTAGTGCTCCACATATTGCTTTACATACAGCTGCGTGGCGTCCTGCCGCTGGCTCCCACGGTACAACAAATAACAGAGGAAGCCCTCCAGGACTTCGGGCACTTCCCTACACTCCTTTCAGGCCACAAATCCAAAATTCACACCACACTCAATATCTACAGTGGAGAAGTCCCACTATTTGGAATATCTATAGACATCATACTAAGTAAAAACTATCCTGTATGTAAACAACCTGATCTCTCCTCTACCCTCAATTTCCATTATTTAACAGATCTGCATATTAATAAACCCTCAGGAAACTCACCCGCTTTCTGATGCACTCACTATATACTGCTTTTCATTGGAAGCAGAGGCCTTTGACAAACAAGTAATTGAGGCTGTATGACCAAACAGCAGAGCTCTGGGATTAATCTAGAATCAGGGAAATAAAACGTGAAGTAAAAATAACATAGTCACTATTACTTAACCAGAATATACATATTCCAGATTTCCATTTTATGTATTATGTAAATATTTATCTGTTAATACACACACACATTTAATTAGCATAGCAGTGGATATATAACCTTGAGTTTGCACAGAATGCTGTTATAATACATGAAAAAAAAAGTTTCTACCTAATACTGTCACGCAAATTTGTGAAAAAAAAAAAAAAAAAAAAGCATTTTGCAAACTCATGCTATCAATATTTTTAAACCATAAGCTGTACTTGGCCCAATTTGAATGAAAAAATTGTGTTGCACTGCAACCATAGTTCCCCCCCAATCAAGTATAGTTCACAACTCTATATATTCATAAATAAGTTTATATAAAGCCCATGCATAGATTAAAAATAAAAAATAAAACTGCCCTTTATTTGTCCCTTCTAGAAAGAACTAGTTGCTTTACCCCATTCTTTCTTTTTACGTATACCAGACATAAACATAATTTATGGGGGTAACTCTCAGACACTGAGATTTTTATGTATTCATTATAAACTTTTCCTGAAGCATGCTGCCTTTTTTTTTTTTTTTTTTTTTTACAGGAAAGGATTGTTTTACTATTCCATTCCAAGAGTTTAAAACAATTTGTACCAAGGCAAACTACGAGATCATATTCAAAACAGACACTTGCAGATTTCAACTCTAGGGCAGCCACTGGCATAAAACAATTAATTATCAACCTTTATCTCTGCTACAAGCCTTTTTCCTCTTTCAGTTACCATGCGAAAAAAAAATAGTTGAATAAAATAACCACCTTAAAAAGTTCTCTAAGTACAGTCTTCTGATCACTGGAATCTGTTTTCACAAAACAATTAAGCAGCTAAGCCTGAAAGTAACAACTAGTTTAGAGCAGTTCCAGAAAAGAGGAAGTAATTACTTAAAAAAATTACTGCAGGAGCAGCAACAAAGTTCAAGAGCAAAAACATCTCTTTCTAATCTGAAATATTCATAAAGGGAAGCATCTTGTGTCAATCCAGGCCTCATGAGAGGGAGAAAGAAAGGACAAGTAAACAGGGCATAGAGAGAACTGAAGACCAAAATAGATACTACAATATCAAAGAATAAAATCATATGGGCAACAATGATACACACTTTAAACACACAAAAAGCTAAGATTACACAGACTTTAGTCTTACCTCTAAATCTAAAGAAAGGTCCCAGAGACATATTTGTCCATCATGGCAGCCTGTGACGATCATCGACGCATCCTCCATGAGCAGCAGGGTGGATATGCAGTGCGTGGGGGCTTTACGACCCCACAGGACGATGGGCAGAACGAGGCTGTTCCCTGCCATTTTGCTTACGCGCCTGTCAATTTAATCAAGATAATAAATATTACATCTCAGCAGGTATGCCATTCCTGCACTTAGCACGTTCTTATCCTCACAAAAACTTAAAAAAATTAGTCTGAAAGTGACAGTACTTTTGAAAAGTGTGTAGTCATCTGGAGAAAGCTCCAGAGCCTATTTTTCACTAAAGGTTGTTGCAAATCTACAGATGCCTACTATCAGGCATATAGCAGCTGCTTGTTACTTCAAAACTATTCTAAAAAGGGTGATTTTGGCAGAAGTACGTGTGTGTATAGGAATATGCTGCTTGATACCTATACATGTAGGGACATGCCACTTTGAAAAGTATCTTTTGCAAAATGTGTAAGAAATCAAAATTGTGAAGTTACAGTACTACCACAGTTCACTGTATTTTTTCAAGTGACTATTTAAAGAATGTTATTTAATCCATATATGAAGATGAATGCATTCCCTGTTGAGAGAAGAGGTGAGATGGTATACTCTAATTTATTTGAAAAATGGTATATATAGTGACTATGTTTCTTCTCTATAAAATGTTTATGAAGTCACTTCAGACTGTCAAAGCCAAAAATTTCTTGGTGACTGGGAAATAGAGAACAAACATGTTTGAATCATAACTTCAGAGAGAACGAAGACATCATAGAAACTCAAGCTGTAGTAATAAAAAACAGTTAAGAGGATTACCACAAGATTTAAACACCAAAACAAACCACTGTTTTTGTTAGCAACATTCTGAGCTTGCCAACCACTTAAACGTTTTTATTATGTACAATCCTTGAATCCCAGTTTGCTTATACTGAGCTTGTCAATGTATTGTCAGTTCTCCGGCTGGACAAGGGCCAATGCAAGCAGCAGCTCTGGGGACTGCCTGCCTGCACCCCCTGCCTGCACCGCCGCGGCAGGGAACACAAGAAAGTCCATGAGCAGGAAAAAGAAACTGTAAATACAAGACTTTCTTTTGCTTTCCAGGTAACTGACTGAGCTCATGATTGTTTGGGGTATACTTCTGGGGTACATTCTACATTTAATAAATAAAAAAGCTAGAATTTAAGATATATTTTGATTGCACCAATGGTGAGTTTATAAAAGACATGAAAGATCCATTCCAGTTACTATTACTCTCTCAGAAACAACTGAAAAATGGTACATGTAACCATCAAGCAGAGAAAATATGTCAAGAATGACTGACATTTTCTTATGGGTCTCTTATTCTGGATTCAGAGTTGTAGTTCACTGCGGTAAAAGTTTGAGTTATGTAAAGTTATTGCTTGGAGCATTTAGTGATAAATGAATGGGTGAAATGGTTGTGTTAAATAAATAAACAAATGCTCCTTAGGTACTATCTTGTGGAGGTTTATGTTCTGAACTTACCACGGCTCAAAACAGAGCAGAATCTCTGATTTAGAGGAGTATAAACATACCAAACACAGGCAGGATTCACTGAAGACATTTGTTAAAAACATGTATTTTCCTGTCTTTCTATAGATACATACATATTCTTCTAGCTTGAGCAACCCAGCAATATTTGCATTTGTTCACAGATATGTAAACTTATTTTACAGCTCTTCAGAAGAGGGGAAAAAAAATTCTGAATTAGGACAGAGGAAAAATAAAGGTCATCCTGAATCTAAGGTGCACTACAACTGCACTTCTCCACTGCGACAACCAGTTCCCCTTCATGTCCCCATGATACTCCGATCAGACAACAGCAATGGTTACGAGGAACTAACTAGCAAACGAGTGGAGTCATGCCGACCCACTGTCCAACTATTGCCAAATACCACACCACAAAATAATCCCACCTGCCCTTTTACCAGAGGAAGCACAAGCATGAGCTCCAGATTTCCATGGAAATTGTGGGAATTTAATCAAGTAATCTTCAGTTTCACTGAAAACTATCATGCAAGGTTTAGCGGCTGTCCTTTGAGACAAACTCAAATTTGATATAAACAGAGACAACTACAGAGATCTTGCTTGCACCAACCATGAACTTGACTTTTTGATTTTACATTACCCTGGCCATTCCCAGCGGTTGCTCCCACACTTAAACAAGTGCTTTCTGCATCAAAAATACCTTCCATTTCAAAACATTGGTTTTTACTATACTACATGGAGTTCAACACAAATTAATGTCATCTCTCACCTATATAAAAATTACAGTGCAATTTCTACAAGAAAGTAGTTTTTTATTAATTTTGACAAATGCTGCATATACTCCTAGTGCAACCAACCTCTGCAGCCAGAGAAATCGAACATGATAATGTACATGGAAAAATGGGGGAAGGGAAGACAGCAAGAGCAGAATAATGAATAGCTAAGTATTACAAACTGTAAAACAGCTTACAGGGCCAGCTGGACATAGCAATCCTCAAACTTCTGAAAAGTGAGAGATGCATTATGGTTTTTCACAAAATCCATATCATAAAAACAGTAATTTCACTTACTATGAAGAGCCATTTTACGCCAACTCTTTTCTCACATCCAATTGGACTATCTTTACCAACAACTACTTATTTTAGTCAGAGTTGTTATTTAATGAACAAGTATAAATAAAGACCAACAATCAAGCATTTAATCTACTGCAACATACTAAAAGCTACCCTGGAACTAGTAGCTGTAAAACATGCCTGTAAATGTAGTGTTAATTGTTATGCAATGGTAGATCAATTGTTCTGTCTGGATGATCACAATACAGAACCATAAAATAATGAAAAATTTGTAAAGAATCTGGTGACTTTACCAAGAGCTACAATTCTAAAAAATTATTCCTTTAGAGTGAAATAACCATAAAAATATAGTGAAAAACAGAAATAAAGTGTTGGGATTTAATACAAAAATGTGCAAACAACGGCAACAAAAATCACCAAACAATCAAAAATACACATATAACTCTTTTACCACCTGTTTTTTGTAATGAAATAAAACAAAGGACACACTAGGAAAGGTGGGGAGAGATAGAAATGTCTTTGCTTTATATATACTAAAGCACTTGAATACCAACCAAGGTACAACATTCTTTACAAACTGTTCTCCCCTTGCTACCTGCAAAAAGCTCCCTTAGCAGCTCCACTACTGTGGACTAGAAATGCAAAACTGCCCAGATTAATCCTGAAAGATGCCACAACTGCAGCCCCCGCCAGTAACACACACAGAGCATTCCTCTCACCCCCCTGACTAGAAGACACGTTGGTTAGCAGTGATCGCAAAAGTACTTGTTTGACCACACTTCCTCCAAGGGTATTTTTCATGACAGTAAATGGTATTTGATCATCAGTGTCATCTATGCACTAAGTTTTAATGGATAATAAAGCAATCAATCAATAACTTCAGAGCTGAAAAATCTAGCAGTAAAAATCCTGATAAGCAACATGAAAATCTCTTCTCATTCCTTTCATTTCCTATTGCTCACAGATCAGGGACCAAGTCACAATATTTACATGTCACTTGATTGTTTCAGGGATGCAAGTGGCTACACTTTTGAATAAATACAGAAGCTCCCCTAGCAGGGCACAAAATTGTTCCTTGAAATTTTTAAGTCAGTTTAATGCTCTTCCAAACTATTTATAAAAACTTTAAAATCTATAGCACTATAAATATATACTTAAACCGAATTTTCAAAAGGAACATACAGGATATTACAACACACAAAAGTATTAGCACATATAAGTAGCCTAATGCATTTTATATTTTCCATGCAGAAAAACATGAGAGAAAGCACTGAAAACATTAACAGCAATATACTTTCTAAAGGCTTACAGATATTCACATTTCAAAACTTTTATCTAAGAGAAACAGAATTCTTAGAATATTTCATATCAACCCTTGGGAGAGAGAGCAAAAAGAAAAACTACCTCTTTCCTTCTAGTTTTTTATTATGGTACCGCAATGCCTTCATTAAAAACTTCATTTTCAGGAAGTACCACAAGCTCATTTTAACAGCTGAAGAATTCAGTCTACAGAGAACAACCCTTCTCTATCATTGGCGAACACTGAATACATCCCCTGCAAAGGCCAAAACTCACTTATTGTCTGTAAACAATCAATAATTTTTTTACATCAATGATGACAAACTACAGTAGCAAATAAACATTGTACCACTGACAAATGGTCAAAAAGCATGCAGTGAGTCATTACAAATGAAATCCCACGTTCTAGCTATTTATACCTTTCTAGAATAAACTATTTTTGCAGAAAAGGGAACTGGAACTTTGAACTGGAAAATGGAGACATCAAACTGAGTAGAGTTCTTCCTGCTTAATACCCCTGTCTTCATTGGGCTTGTTAAGTTCTTCTCTATCACTTCCAGAAGCACCAGAATCCCAGTTTCCTTCCTCCAAACACGCAGTAAAAGAATGAGTTGGTGTTTTTGCATATATGTAGGGGTGTATGTGTGTATATAAATGTATGTATGTATAAAAGCATACTTGTAGCTATTTTGCTTCACTTTCAAATTACCTCCCCCAGAGACAATAAATACACAGATGCAGGGATGTGGGAAAAGACTTGACAAAAGCAGAGGCTCTCTTTTTCGTTCTCTGCCCCACAACAAAGGATCTTTTCCCTCCCTCATATTCGTTTTTACATAAGGTGAGAGTTGCAATGTAAATCACAGCATCGCTATCATTTGCAGTGTCATAGGAAGTTATTTCCACTCGCATCTTTGGAGTCAAAGCCCCTCTTCTTCAGTCCCTTTGCACAATCCTGATAGGTGACACTTGGTATCCCAAACCCATATAGTCTCTCATACTCCCTCCGAATAAACGCTGGCTCTTCCGCTACTCGCCTACAGCAAATAACTGCTGCTTATACCTGGAAGTTGCCATCTCTTTGAGGATGTACCAGAATAGTCCAGAGTAGCAGGGCATGTTTCACCAGACACAATGACTAGAAAAATATAAAATGAAGATGGGGGGGGTGTCCCATTAAAACTAAAGTATCTTAGATGTCTGTTTTTCTGCCGCTCTATCTTTACCTAACTGCAAACACAAACGCTGAACCACCCCGATAGCCTTCTACTGGATCACTCCAACACATCAACATCTTCCTTGTACTGGGAAGCCCCAGACTGCACAGAGTCCTGCAGTGCAGCCTTGTAATCCTTCCTCTCTTTTTCTTGGCCTGCTGGCTACAGTCTTGCTAATACAGTCCAGCATGCAACTCTCTTGGCCGCAAGGACACACAGCTTCTTATCTACCAGGATGCCCAGGTCCTTTACTGCAAAGCTGCTGTCCAGCCCGTTGTCTCCCAGCCTGTGTGCCATTTCAGATGCAGGACTTTCCATGGTCGTCAGGAACTTCCCCCCATTACCATGACCTCCCAGACAGAGAGCAGTCTCCCAACCACATCAGCCACTGTCTGGTCCTATGGATTTTGATTTTCCCCTGTAAAAACCAAGGCAAAAGTGGCACTGAGTACCTCAGCCTTTTTCATGCTTTTGTTACTAGGTGCACTACATTGTCAAAATACAAGCCAATTACAGTTATAGATACATACATCTCAGTTATGTTCTTTGTATTTAAAGAGAAAGTGATTCTTCAGATTAGCAGATGATCCAAAACCTCTAAAAATAATATGCTAATCTGGTAGAATAGTCAAGTGACTCTTTCAACTTCACTGCTTAAGGCTGGTATTTAGGCGAATTTCATAATCTGGGATAAACTCCTATTTGAGTAAAGCTATTAAACTGATTTCTTAAGTACAACATATTAAATATTGAATCAAAGACTCACGTAAACATCTTGATCAAACCATAGTCCTCTAAATACTAACTAGCACTTTCAGGACTCGTAAGCTATGGTAAACTACTCACAGCTAACTTACTGAACCAAATTACAATCAGAAAACATAATAGTAATTTCAGATCAAAGTCTGATAATGACATTACAAGGCAGATACATAGAAAAAAATTTAAAGTTAACAGTAGCTTATTATTCAATATAATATAATGATATATATAATATAATATAATGACTAGGTAGGATAGCCACAGATATAAAGACAAAGGTCAGATGCACAGTCAGAAAGCTTTATAACAATTGTTTCTGTAACAGATTAAAGGTAGAGTCATGTAATTTTTCTGCTTCATCTGCCATACGAAATAAAATTAATATGCAGCAAATCAGAACAACACCTAAACAAAAAGCTTCTGCACACAAACCACAGCAGGACTCAAAGTCTTTATCATATGGGTTATTACCTTCTGCCACAACCCACGCTTGGAAAGTAATTCCAGTATTTTAAAAAATTATTAGCATTCCTGTCCATCTGGTTTTTGCATATACTTTCATCTTTCCAAGTGACAGCAACAGACAGGCAAAAAAAATCACAAACCTTCCTCCACCTGTATACAAACTGTTCCTGAAACAGGAGCATTCTATTGGCAATTTTCTCAAGTTTTCCCACAACTTTCCGTCACGATGGGAAGTCTCAAGACCTCATTAAATCTCGTAAGCCTCAAGTTATTTACCCTGAAACAGCATCCATAACCAGGATTTCTACAGCAAGAAAAAGCAACCAAACAAAATTAATTTATAGTAGGAAGCCCAGCAGCTAGTGAGAGCTACCTTTCCCCTTCGCATTGCCCTGGGACAATAAAACCAGTTTCCTTTCGCACCTGTCACTGGCAAGTGGATGTAATCCTCTAGCTGGTAGCATTTCCATGCCCTGCGTGCAGGGAAAGAGAAACAGTTGTGGCCAGTACAGCATCCGATACATATGTAGGCTTCCTTGCCCTCATATATTCCAGTGGGTAGATATATGAGGAAAGGTTTAAGAAGAAGCAGGGATAATGATGTTGCAGGCTGCATAAGTAGAAAACAAAGTTAAAGGAGAGGAAGGAAGAACACAGGATTGGAGATGTCTCCAGGTGAGATAACCGGAAGGTACAATTAACACTGTGCTTCAGTACAACTAAACACACTGCCCAACTCATTTGATCTGCTGATGACTTTCAAAGCACAGACGAGGCAGACAGAAGCACAGAACTTCTTCACCCTCTTACAGCACCTAGCCCTAACAGTTTGCGCACATAACTTTAAAACATCGGTAATATTGCTAGAACTACAAAACCAGGAGAGTAATTTCAGTTCTGTGACAAAAAGAAACTTATTTTAGGTTTAGCCTGTGTGCATGAACACTAAGCAACCATTGTGTTGCTGATCTGCCATATGTGACCACACTGGAATTCACAGTTACCTGGGCACTTCCAGAACCACTGCATGCCTAAGTGCTACAGACTGCTCTGGTCTGGAGCAAATCACAGTGGTATCTCCCAAACAGAGACAGAGAGTGTCAGCTGTACACATAAATCCAGCCAGATTGGCGGAATACTTCAGTACTTTCATGTCCCATTACAGCATTGTAGCATGACGCTGCCCAGATTTTGCTCAGCGAGCCCCGTGCTGCCGCCCTTGGGGAGGCAGATCCAGGTACACCAGGCGCACGGGAAGGATACAAGGCAGGCCAGGAGAGAGGAACATGTCTTTTGGGAAAGAAGTAAAAAGATAAGTAAATCTACCTTTGTCTTAACAGAGGACAGTAAAAACCAAGAAGAGCTCTTTCCAAACACATTTATGTCAATTAAAGCACATGCATATAAAGAATTAACCTTAGGATATGCATGGACACCAAAAGAATCTGCCAAAAAAAAAAAAAGTCTATGAATTGACTGTTTCTTTATCATACATGCTTTTAGTATGTAACAGTTCCAAAATGAATCACTAAAGGCTGTCAAATGAACATCAGCTTTTAAATAAATTTCAAACAAAGCAACTCAGGTTAAGAATAAATCATTCCTTTCCCTATCAATGTTTACCACATGTTAATGCTATTTTTCTGTATTTTCAGCAGAATTTAAATTACATTATTAATCAGATTTGCCACCAATAAGTACAGAGATGGCTGCCATCCATGACATCAGGACAAACCTTCTAAGTGGATTGCATATTTAAAGTGAACAGCAGTTTTTATGCCTAATATTTTTCACGCATACAGAATGCTTCATTCAAAAAGACATTAGTTAAGCATTGTAACACCCCTCCTAAAACCTGCATAAAGACAATCATACATTTATGGTAAAGGCTCATTTCTGTTACATCATGGCATCCATTTGAGTAATCCAATGCATTTTATAAAAATCTGATTATTTTAATTTTAATTACAAATGACCTTTTCCATTTAATACTTGGGGATAGAGAAAAAGGATTAACGAGGTAGGGAGAAGAAGATTAAGTACTTTACCCAGAGTTGCAGAAATCTTTCACTATCAGAACCCACATATTTAGACAATCACACCTTTCTTTAAACAGATGGTAAATAAACAAACAATTATGTTATTAAATACAAATGGTCAGTAAAGTTTGCTATGTCAATTAAATTGTGCTTGTTTCTGAAGGTCTGTCAGTAATTTTCAGAGTCTTTTGGAATTAGTTCTGAATCACTAGACAAAGAGATGAAGTGCAAAATATTTTTGCTTTATTAACCTATCATTAATCTAACAAAATGAGTTTGAATCACAGAACAGCTACGGTTGACAGGCAGTTCATGGGATCACACCCTCCAACCCCCTGCAAAAGCCAGGTCAGCTACAGCAGGTTGCCCCGGACCATGTCCGGTTGAGTTCTGGATATCTCCAAGGATGGAGACTCCACAACCTCGCCCTGTACAACTCCTGTTCCAGTGCTCAGCTACCCTCCAGCTAGGCTTCATGCTACCAACGGCAGCCCTTTGAGCCAGACCATTCCATGGGTTTTCAATCTACTTCACTGTCCACTTATCCAGACCCATACGTCAACAGCTTGTCTGTAAGGATCTTACAGGAAACTGTGTCTAAGCCTTACTATAGTCAAGATAAACAACGCTCACTGCTCTCCCTCATCCACCAAGCCCACCATCTCATCACAGGAGGTTATCAGGTTAGTTATGCACAACTTGCCCTTTGTAAATCCATGCCAACTCAGAAGTCTGAGAAAGCTTTCAAAAAGGTAATACTTTTTCAGCAAATAAATCTCTGGGGTTTTGTTGTTGGTTTTTTTTTTTTTCTTTAGCTAAAAGAAATTTTGGACAATATCTACAAGTTACAAAATACTATAAAACAATCTATCAGGTCAAGTCTTACACTTTGACACATGCAACAAATCATTATCATTTCAGCCTGCATCTGATAGGCACTGAATACAAAACTTGGAGAATAACTGTGCCTTTATACATTATCCAATTAACAGCACACCTTTCTGATTTGCAACTACAAAAAGATTATTGCAACACTATGCTAAAAACTACTTACAAAAAGAAGTATTAAAAAAATGTAGTTTTTCACTAAGATTATTATGAGTAAACAAGTGAAGAATGCAATCAATTTTGTTAGCTGTACAATCAAGAAACAATTTGTTCACGATGACAGCAAAGTCAGGAAACTGGCGTAGCAAAAAGATAGGTAAACCAGTGTGGTGGTGCATTTCTTTGCCCCTCTCCAGGCTGATTTACAAACTCGGGAAGGCTCGCCAGCCCTTCGCACAAGCGTGAGGAGCCGGGCAGCGAAGCGACCCTTGGCTGTGCCAGGAACTCTTCCCCAGCTGAGACAGGGAGATCTGCTGTGCGTCTCAAGGACTCCTGCTGCCCGGCGGAGGGAGGCGGGGGACGGGAGGAGAGATGGACACTTCTCACAACAACCTGCAGCCAGTTCTCTCTCCTAACGACCTTGAGACCTTGTTAGTACAGTCCTCCCCTGACAGGCTGGGAGCAGTCCCTATCTGTGTTTGGAGTTCTTCTCAGTCTCGGAGTTTCCCTTATCTGCATGTGAAATGGTACCAGCGCAGCTGGCATCCCAGCAATGTGTTGATGGCAAAAGTCAATCACCTCCCGAACCTACAAGCAGCGGTACTACGGGAGGCCCTTGGAGCTCTCCCGGACCGCAGCGGGCTGGGACCAGCATCTCCCCCTGAGCGGGACGCCTCTCGGAGCTCCCAAACTCTCCTGTCTGTTTGCGAAAATTGGAGGTCTGTCGCCGAAAGCCGACACGGCCAGGACTGATTCTCTCCGCTCGAGGCTCGACCCTTTGCCCGTTGAGAGAAACACCAAAGCATTGACATGAATATTTTCACTGACCTCGAGGGGAATTTTTAACAGGCATACCTATTTTTCCTCTCTCTCTTTTTCTCTCTTTTACCCTCTTATATGTCTTTCTCTTAATGTCTTTATGCACATGCGTGTACTAACCTGAATAGTCTATAGTAAGTAAGTTATAGCAAGTATATTATAAGATGTGATTACTTTCAAATTTATACTTAAATTACTGTCATGATTTTTATTCAACCATAAATGGATTTTAGGCTGCTATTGCACTCATAATCCCTTTAGATATAAACCACTGCCCAAGTCTGGGACTAGGAGTCGATCCAGCCGCACCTAGACTCCAACAGGAGTTTAGAAAGCAAGGGGGTCTTCTCTGAACCTCGTGACTCAACGGGAGGGTCTCCCTTACCCTTTCCCACATTCCCTTTTACCCTATTACGTTTTCGGTCCCTATATACATAAGTTTAGCTTGATTCTGATTTAATTTTCCTGTGTGCATTTCATCCATGTACTAAGTAATAGAGCGAACCTTGCCATCGAATTCTGTGAAGTCGCACTTTTATAAAAATTCCTGTTAAATCATTTTTCTATTACTAATACAACCGGAGGTGATTCTTTAAGCAATTAGAACCCCTCTCTCTCATTTTTAAATTCCCCCCCACACCCCCACCCCGTGACAACCAGGAGCGTTAATGCCACCCTCATGCACATGTGCATGCATGCACACACAAATATACATGCAAAATGGGATAGCAGCTGGGTAGTTAAACTGGAACTACATTTAGTTTGATACTCAATTTTACTTGTTACAATACACACAAAAGAGCTCCCAACAGCTATCAAGGAGAACTGATGTGTCCCTACAAAAGCAAGAGGTGCAAGGACTTTCCAAAGGCCCCAATTTCGTAAGCACAGCACACTTAATTTTACTGCTATGAATATTCACACTGACCTCGCTAACCCTACTCACTGAAACAGAACTAAGCATATCTGCAGGAGAGAACTAACTTACTGTTTTGAACTTGGTCAAAACTGTTACGTTTATATGAAGTAAAAAGGTGATTTCAATCCAGGTAATAACGATTAACAAGCCAGACCATCATTCTCATTATGCTGATCAAGGATTAAAAAATTAATGGTACCTGGCCTTCTTTTATGCCCATGTACTTTGTTGATTCAAAATTCATCACCTCACATCTTCTTTTGCGTCTCCCCTAAATCAGGAGCTTCTCCATAACTTTGTGCAGCCAGTACCTCTACGTGCCCCAAAGTCAATTTATCTGTAAGAGCTATCTCCAAGCTGCAATGCTACATCACCCAACACATCTGTACTTCGAGCACCCCGAGACGATACTTGTTGCAGGGCTCTGTGTCTTGAATGGGCCATTAAGTATTACGGTAACCTAAATAAAAAGATCATGTTACCGTCAAACCTTCCCAATACGCTCAAGATCAAAGATAAATTCAACAAATGCAAACTTGTGTCACGAAATGGAAACTGAAACGTAACTAGTTAAGACATAAGCTCTTCCTTAATCTTCAGGTGGCAATAACAACAAAGACAATCCAATGAAAGATTATTGCTTGTCCCTTGCCCCAGCTGAGTGAATGACTACAAAAGTCTGATTTAAAAGCATTTAACAACATGAAGGTGAGATTGGTTATCCCCCCCAAACCTCCACCATTCCCTGTATAGGTAGTAGGTTACAAAACAAGAAAGAAGAAATAAGTTGGGACTCCAAATCCTTCATTATAGTTAACAGATACCTTTGAAAGCCGTTTTCAGGTTTTTCTGGCACTTAATTTGATGACGCATTAAATCCACATATATTTTTCCTGTTTAAAATTGTCATGATCACATGAAAGACAGTTATCCAAAGCAGTTGCAGAGTAAACGCTAAATCCTACCCCTAGTTTCCAGTAATGCCACGGCTGTCACAGAAAAAGGAAACAGATCAGAGAGGCGGCGATGTAACAAAAAATGGGCATTAAAAGCAATTTGACTTCCGACAACGGATTACTTCTGTGCAGAGAGTCACTCCTTAGGTGACTTTCCCTTCACAGAGAAGGAGCTCTCCGTCCCATTAACTACCGACCCCCGCGACACACAGCCCGGCTGACCCCGGCCCGGCGGTGCGGTCTGGGTGGAAACTTGTTGAAATCCCAAGCCCGAGCCCCGCAGCCGTTGCGGCGGAGAGCCGGTACCCGACATCGCCCGCCCAGGTGAAGCCGCCCGAACCTGCTGCCGCAGGGCGCCGGTGGGGCTGCGGCGG
>NW_010973302.1:4196236-4221034 GCF_000737465.1 Haliaeetus leucocephalus | reverse complement strand
GCCCCTGCCCCCGAGTCCTCCCCCGCCGCGGCCTCGTTCCCGCTGAGGCGGCGGAGAGCGGGAGCTGGGCCTGACCCTACCGGGAGGCGTCTCCTCACGGCCCCGTCAGCCGGCCTTGCCGCTCCGGGCCCGGTCTGGGAGTGAGGAGGCTGGCCGGGAGCGAGAGGACCGCTGGGGGCCTTGAGGGGATTTTGGTGGGGTTTTTTTTTCTTTATTATTTTGAGGCGAGGCAAGGCTTCGGACTTGAGAAGTGCAGTTAGCTGGCAAAATGCTGTATCATTTTGGTCACTAGCCAGCTGCGGGGGGGGTCAGAGCTGTGAGCTAATTGTTTTTTAGCGTTAGTGACACTCCCTGTCTCTAGCATATCAATACAGTCACAGCATCGGGATGGTATTTCCTATTTCTGGGGTTAAATTCACTTTTTTTTGCAGCCGAGCCAGCTTCCCCTGCCCTCTGAACTTGTCATTCTTCAGGTGCTCTGAGGAGATCAGACGCTATGCTGGCTTAAAATCTGGTTGCAGGTCAGGAAGCCACTGTTAACAGAGGGCAGAGACAACTGCATCTTGCTTGATTTCTGTTAAAACCATCTCCTGCCTCCATAAAACTTAGCTGGATCCTCATCCTTTTTGCCCGGGGCAAGTCTTTTTTCCCATACTCAGTGGGGATTTGAAGTACAGGTGTGGTTGGTGTAATCTGGATGAATTGGTGACCAAAGGAAATCACAACAATTCAGTTATTCACAGTAATCTGTGGGAGGGTAGGGAGAATAGTGATGGTGTTGGGGGTCTTGGGCTTCAAAGTGCACCTCATTATTGTCAAAGTCCTAGCTTTTAGTGCCTACGCTCTTTCTTTTTTTTTCATCTTTCTACCACCTATTTAAATGTGCAGTTGAACCATTCCACTTCCAATGGCTGTTTGGAGCTCGAAAGACTTCAGGTGTGATATGAAAGAGATGGTGAAAGATGTTATACTTGGAAGAGGCCACAAGGTCACTAGCTGGGTGTCTGAATGGGTACTGAGAAAAGCATTCATATACATGCATCTGATGTCTGATTGCTGCTGCTTAAGTTATGGGGTTCGGGTTTGTTGGGTTTTTTTTAGGTAAGTCCACTTCATCCATAACTGTAGAGGTGTTGGTGATCTCAGTAATACTGCGTACATGTGTGCCCAGGAAAATGTTTTGGTTACAGACTACCCAATATATTATTAGGTTCCAGTAACGTTAATGGATTGATGTCTTAGTGTATAAATATCTGTGAGTTCGCCTTGCTATGCTGCTATGGATCCATACCCTCTCTGTCAAGAGAGAATAGAAAAGGTGAAGCGGATCTCATCTGTGCTGTTTTACAGCTATGTGTCTTGGCAGATTCACATTGACAGAGCTCTCTGGTTTAGCTACAGCCTATGCTGATATGCTGTTGGAGGGAGTTTCTACTGGTTGGGTTGGGGTGTTTTTTGGTGTTTTGCTTTTTAATTGCTTCTTTCACAGCAAATTGAGTTGTGAGACTATCCGTATGGAGGAATAGTTGCGTCTGTACACTTCATATATGCCAGCAAAGGTATCATAATTAACAAATACATATTTTCAGCCAAGGTGATACAGTTAAGTCAGCAGAAGTCAGGTCTGTGTTACCAGGGTCAAATAAGTATGGTAGTAACTGGTTACAGTTGTATTAAGTGAGATTTATTGTAGTAAGAATGCTATGATTATTGCCAAGGGTTTGATACATTATTACTGTTAAATATTTCAAGTCATACACAGATATTGCTATAGATACTATTTTTTCACAGGATGTAACATGGAGTGCTAGTACTAATTTTCGGATAAAAGTGGTGTTTGCCATTTCAGGAAAAGAACGCAACTCTTTGCCCTCCCTTATGTCACTTTAGTTAGCAGGACTTTAGCTTGCGGTAAAAGATGCCGGAGCTAAACCCATTAGATGGAAAATAGGAAGTTAGTATTAATTGATAGGTGAAGCTAATCATGTGACATTGAAGCTGTCTGAGGAAGTGGGAATTAACACTTCATGATATGTTTCTCAATGTCATTCTTAATTGTATCACCAGGATTGCTCACCATCTGTCAGCCAGGTAGGAAGGTTATTTTTACATATACCAAGGATATCAGTAAGAACATGAATGTGCTAATTCTATTTGGGGCAGACATTTTTCAAACAAAAGGTTGAGTTAAATTAAACTGTATGTTGTTTTCACAGATGTGGCCCTTGCTTAAGGATAGCCCCGGCTTTCAATGCTCTGAGTAACAAATATCCCCAGGCAACTTTTTTGGAAGTAGATGTGCATCAATGCCAGGTTGGTATTCAAAACCATATTTTTGGTTGTAAGACAAAGAGCAGATGTCGTGATAATGTCGTGAATGGGAAACTTGAAGAAAGACTGTTCAGACAGTAGACTGAGAGTAGTGTCCTGTGGCTGTCGACACGCTTGGTGAATCACAAATAGCCATATTGTGAAATTCTCCAAAATTAGGATATGCACAAAGACGTGAACAAACAACACTTTTATTTAGAAAAGCATTCTTGCAGTTACCCCTGTGATGTCCTTCATTTAAGCAGCGTACAGTCAGTTTTAACAGTTCCTGCTGCTTGTACTATTTAGATAACACCGCTAAATGTGGAAGATAGCACTAGTATGAATTAAAAAGAGTAAGTCTTTCGAAACAAATATTGGTGTAATTATTGAGCAAAATGAAAACTGCAATATACTGATATGATTAGTGGGACTAGATTCCTCTCAAGTACTACTCAACTGTTTTTAACAGACAACAGTGTTGCAGGTGAGCTGTTGATTGACTTAAGGGTTGTTAACAAAAATTAACAATAGTATGTTGAAAGGAAGTGTCTTGAATTACTACAAATTATAATGGAGAGAGATGAACATCAAAGTGGTAACAATGTTTGCAAATGACACTAAATTAAGGAAAGTTTTGGAAAAACTACTGTGGGTGCATGACAGGTATGAATACAGGTAGAAATCAAATGGAATTCACCTTCTACAGCAGCAGGCTGCAATTCCTGGGTGCGCAGGAATGTGGCTTGGGAGAGGAAGGAATGCAGGTGTAAAGAAAGCTTGTAAAATAAGTGTTAAATTAAGCCGTCCTCCACTTTTGAAAGCAAATGAGTAATGATTTTTATGGTGTACCAACAAATCTACTGACAATGTGAAGTCTGTTCAAAGAATGCCCAAATATGTAAAGGATTAGGAGGATCTGAAGAATTTAAATTAACTTAAAATTGTTGTCTGAGTTAAAGCTGTTTATAAAACAACAAATACTGTTTGTGATGTTTGAGGTGATGTAGCTTGTTAAATATCTAGTGTGTGCATTCTTATCTAGGTGAAGCAAGCTAATGTTTCTGTCTAATATTGGTAATACTCTGTTAGGTAACACTTGTAACTAATTTATGCATTGTAGGGAACAGCTGCTACCAATAATATATCAGCAACGCCGACATTTCTGTTTTTCCGAAACAAAGTGCGAATCGACCAATATCAAGGAGCAGATGCTGTAGGTTTAGAAGAAAAAATTAAACAGCACCTGGAGAATGATCCTGGAAACAGTGAAGATACAGATATCCCAAAAGGATATGTATGCATCTCTTAAGATAATTTTTTTTTAATGTTTGCATAGCTTGAATGTTTAAAAAAAAAAAGTATCTCTTGCTTTCTAAACATACTCTAAGTCAAATAGTGGTACTTTAGGCAAAACTGCAATTTCCCCATGGCTTTGAGAAGATCACTTGTCTGGGTTTCCTTTTTCAGACAAAATAAAAAACTAACATGTACATATTTAGTAAGTATGGTTATAGAATTATAAAATGTTTTAAGAAAAATCTCCATGCATAGCCCTTAGTCATTCATTGAATAATGGATCTAATGTTTTATGATGAGCTTTTTGCTGCAGCTCCTTATTCTGCTTCTTTCTTCTTCTCAGACATCCCAATCTGTCTTCCCAAAACGTTTTTTAAAGTGTAAAAATGTCCATAGGAAAAGACATTGTTAAACATGGTTGTCAAAAACATTGAGAAGTTGCTCTAGTTGTTCCTTAAGAAAACCTCTCTGTTGTTTATGTGGTGGTAGGTTCATTTGGGGTTTTCCTTTTTTCTTCTTGCTCCTTACCCTTTCTTTAATCCTCTTTATTTCATCTCTTTAAAAAAAAAAAAAAAAAGGAGAGATTCTGCTGTCAAAGGAATTAACCTTCGTAACAGTTCAGCTCCATCTTCCTCTATAGCAGCTTGCCCTGAAAATAGGATGCCTTTGGGAGGGTATTGTTAGATAAACGGTATC
This sequence comes from Haliaeetus leucocephalus, assembly GCF_000737465.1. Lineage (NCBI taxonomy): Eukaryota > Metazoa > Chordata > Aves > Accipitriformes > Accipitridae > Haliaeetus > Haliaeetus leucocephalus. The sequence goes on along the minus strand of NW_010973302.1, from coordinate 4,216,729 downwards.
TCATGATATATTTTCTTCTGCCTAATTGCTAATGTTTGCAGAAGTGGATGGTACTACAAAGTGTTCTCTTTAGATTTCTTCTTGCCTGTAAAAGAATGACAAGGATATAAAAGTATATAAAGTAAAAAATATATCACAGGAAAAGATTATGTGCCTGGTCTGAGTAGCATACAAGACTTCTTGCTGATTGTGAATTTCCTTTCAATTTAATGCTTAATGTGTATTGTTTCACTTCTGTAGGGGTACTGCATATCACTCCAGTAATTGCTGATCAAGCATTCACAGATAATGTAAAGTAATAACTTGTAACTTTTTTTAGTAATTTGTAAAAAAGAAAAGTGAACGTTTCTAAATACGTGTTCTCAAACTGAATGGTTTTTAAACCTTGCATCAAAATCTCTCATAACTAAAATTTGATGTTACATGTACTTATGAAGAATTTAAAAATTGGTATTCATGAACAGATTTCTTTTTTATCATTGCATAATTTGCCCATGTCTCCTAGGTAAATCAGAACTTTGTAGGGATACTTGATTTTTTTGGCTAGAATTTCAGTAAGGGAGCAATCCGCTTAGAAATATTGGTGCTCTCAGGAAATTATTTTCGCCATGTTCTGCGTGTTTTCATGTTACCTCAAGGCAATTGTGCCTTGCAAATCATAAGCCTGTCTGACAGCTGTACTAACAAACACATGTAAATGAGAACTCTAATGTGACAAAACACTTTCCTAGAGCTGTCGTCTTAGGTGGTATTCTCCAAGCAATCCTTGGTGTAATATTACTCCTTAAATGAGATTGTCTATTGTTCTACCAAAAGTATAAACACAGTTAGTTATGTGGTGTATTACATTTTGCCTAAATCATGTGTCACAGTTCAGTGCTTAGCTAGTTGCTGTAGTGTGCATGTTACTTTGCATTGGTGAATCTAATATGTTAAACTTTGCTGTGATGAGTATCTGTAGAACCCAGAATTATGCTGTTAAATGCAAAACCAAGTTTTTTGGAGGTTAAGTATTTTAAAATCATAGCTAGCTCTATCCTATCAGGCAAATGTAAGCAGGGTGCAAATCCAGCTGAGTATTTCTCACTTAAATGAACTGCAACAGTGCAGGTCACTTGAATTTCTAGCAGTTCAGCTACTTTCTAACTGTTCCACGGCATGCATTGCACTTCACTTTATATGTGAACACTTACATTTTTAATTACTGTGAAATCCTCTGTCAAACTATGGAGATGTCAAAAGACAAAGGTTCAGCTTGTTAGCTTTGGAGCCCTAAACACACTGAAAATCATTCAAGTAACAACTTCAGGTCTGCTTAATTAGATTGGTTTTGAGATGAACACACCACCTTGTATTAAAAGTTAATCTTGTAGGAGGTGGTGTCTTACCCCTATGAATCAAGTCCTGATTATGTTCAGGACTGTATGAGCCAAGCAGGAATTCCATTTGACCTGTAAGTGGTAGGCTGAAATGCTATTTTAGGATATGCTTGACCCAAACTGGGCTGCTCTTGGCTCCAGGGAAGTATCTTCATTCTCTCACACAGCTGTGTGTTCCTTTTCTTTGCTTACCTTCTATATACTGAGCATGCGAGTTGCAAGCTAAGCCTTCATTTGGATGCTGGGAGGGGGATAAGTATTTTTTGCTTAGAATAACATTGTTGCAAGAGCTAAGGGAAGTGGCATACAGGAAAAGGGTTGTATTCTCTCAGCAGTCTGTTTTTGGATTCTGTTTGTACCATGAAGCTATACCCTGAGTTGTTGTAAGCAGTAATTTTCAGGCTAGTGTGTGCTTTTTTTCAAGAGTGGTATATTATTGTTTGGGACCTAGTAGATGCCTTTAAGGAGGGTATTTTTGGGTCGTTATCCTAAAAGTTCCTTTAGTTTCTTAGGTCTGGACTGTTCTATGGCTGTACACTGATCTTGAATTTGTACTGTTATGGTGTGAGATGTTGATGCTCTGTCTTCAGGCCTTAAGATATGAAATACTTGATTTTTAGCCTGACTTACTGTGCTTCAATTGGATTTGGTTTACTTTAGTCGCAGGCAAAAAATTCTGATTATCTGGAAATTGACACAGATTATTCTGCCTCTGCAAGAATACCGCCTTTTAAATGGCTTGGAGCATGGATAGCAGTCTGCTTTAGTCTGAGAATGTATATATGCTAAAACTTTTAGTTGGACCCTTTACAAAAGAGCTGAGCAGTAAACCAAACTGGTTCATCATGAATAGTGTTGCTTTTGTTTTCTGCTGTTCTGTGTTTTTGCCAAAGTATATGGAAAAAGGAGTGGGAAAAGGTTTCATAAAGTTAATTTGTATACAATGCTGAAAAAGAAGTAAAATAAGACTAGCTTTGCATATAAAGCCTGGTAAGAACTGTAGTGGTGGTCTTTCAACGTGTTCTGCAATATGTAGTATATTTTTGGGGAGGCCCATATCTGGGTGGTTTGGTTTGGTTTTTTTTTCCCTGTTAAGTTGATCATAGCTCCAGTCTAATGTCAGTTTGTGTTGTGGTGTGACTTCGATGCTGTAGTCTTGTTTATCAAAAGTATATCTGAAAATTCTCCCTGTGCCCAGTTTCTTATTCTTGAAATGGCAAGTGTGTGTTCCAGGGGTGCAGGATTTGAATGGAGGGGAGAAATGTTGTTCAGTTATGAACTGAATGCATCTGAGTACTATAGTATTCGTAGTTTGTGTTTGTAATGTCTTTTGATATAAACCCCTGAGGTTTTCTGTGTGTCTTGTTATTTTAATCTGTTGAATGAAGAATTTCATTCATTCCAATGCTTACTAATCCCAGATGAGTTCATGGTGCACTTATCATGCACTCAGCAATGCTCTTGCTTTTACTTTCAGATGGATTTAATGCCATTTATCAATAAAGCCGGCTGTGAATGTCTTAATGAGAGTGATGAGCATGGATTTGATAATTGTTTACGTAAAGACTCTACCTACTTGGAATCAGACTGTGATGAGCAGGTACAGTAGATATTTTTAAGTGAGATATTTTCAATGATGGTCTAGTCTGCAAGCATTTGTTTTAAGAACTTGTCTACTTTACAATGTTATGGTAGTGTAAGTAAGAGTGGGAGATGGTAGTAGGATGTAAGTAAAATTAGTATAAAAAGGTGGTTGTAGCATTTCCAGTTTCACATCCCTTTATGTATGGAAAAAATTCCAAATGGAGTAGCGTTTGCTGACATTTTAAAGTGACAGACTAGTGCATGTGTGGAATATGGTGAAGGTAAGTTCTTAATTTTATTTCAAAGCTCAGGCTTATTTGTAGTTAATTATTGTGCTATGTTTGTTTTTAAGAATGAAGAAACCAGTGTTCAACAGCAACTTTTTTTTTTCTCCACAGCTGCTTATTACTGTAGCTTTTAGTCAACCTGTCAAGCTTTATTCTATGAAACTTCAGGGGCCAGATAATGGTGAGTGAAGTGTCAGTTTAATCATATCTTTGAGACTAAAGCTTTGCCCATGTTTAGCTGAATTTTCTAAAAAATGACAATGTTGTCCCTGGAACCTTTTACCTTCTGAGAATCCCACAGCAGCTTCAGTAGATTTGTTGTAAATGAACTACATAACAAATTATCGCATTAATTTTTCACTGACCTTGTGCGTGGGTATTGGGTATGATGCAAATATAAATATTTACTGTAGTTTGATATGCTGCAAAGAGAAACTTATGTTTAATTCAAGAATTCGTGTGAGAGCTACTGAAAGGTACGGTTTAGTTTTTATGGTAAGTGAGTTTACATTATAAAATTACATAAAATGTTTAGGTGTTATATGACACAGCAAAACTATTATTTTTAGACTTTTTATTGGATTTATTTTTTTGTGGAATTCTGTATCTGACACATAGACGAGTAGTGCAACTTTGGATGTCCTTCAGTATCCAGGGTGGTGATGTAGGATTGGCAGATAAGACACTAGAACTGTAGAAGCTTCTGCCTTCCTTGAGTGCTGTCTAGAGACTGTGATAAGTGAGCGCTTCTCAATCAGTGTTTTGAAAATGTATTTGAACAATGGAATACCACTTCTATATTTTAACACAGGGCAAGGTCCAAAGTACATAAAAATCTTTATCAACCTTCCTCGATCTATGGATTTTGAAGAAGCAGAAAGAAGTGAACCAACTCAAGCCCTGGAACTGACACCAGATGATATTAAAGAAGATGGTATTATCCAGCTTCGCTATGTAAAATTTCAGAATGTTAACAGTGTAACTGTAAGTAAAGTTTCTGTTCTGAGGTCTGTGCAGTCTGAAAACTTAATAGGTTTTTAAAGCACTGTGCATGTTTATTGATTTCATTGCAAATGTCCTTAATTTCTCTCTGCTGATTGCATACTTTGTGTTTATGCTAAAAGTATTTCAGGAATTTAAGGTGAGACAAGGCTGTCTGCATGCAATGTCTCTTTTGTCCTAAGGTTTACTTTCACCCATTGATGAGGTAGTGTGCTGTTTAATACAACATGAGTTTTTACTAACACGGCGTCTTCATTTGAAGAGTTGAGGAGACAAGGAATCCAGTTCCTCAGTAATCTGATTGCAGAAATGACAGATTTCTCTGAGTATCAAGTGAAGTACTTGTAATGTCTTTAAACTCAATACCTGCTTTCTGTGAGGGTTCTTAAATGCTGTAATCAAATCACCTTTGTCTTTTAATGAGCTCTCCAATTCTCTTGCTTAAGAGACTTTCCACAGATTTCACATAGGGTTTTTGACTGCTAAATGCAGGTGCGGATTCCCCTCTTAGATTTTGAAAAGAAATGTTCTAGTGCAATATGTGTGATGACTAAATTGATGCTGGAATTGCGTTATGCTTGGCATCATCCTGGTACTGCGTTAGCCCCGTTTCCTGCAGTATTGTGTTGAACTGTTTTTCCAATATGACCCCTGAATTCTTTTCTATGGAAATGCTTTTTGTGGCCTGAATTACACTTTTGCAAATGTATGGACTTATAGTTGATTGAATTAAGCTATATTTTAGTGGGCCAGCCACAGAAGTCACCAGCTGCTTATGAGTTACAAGTAACTCCAGAACATTGATTCACCCTCAATCTTTTTATCACACTTTTTCCTCTCTAAAAAGGTTTCTGGTAAATTTCTAAATTACTATTTGTGGACTGCATTTTAGATCAGTTGGCTACTTTCATGTTTAGCCATGTTTTACTAGCAATTATTTTAAAGATAATGGGAGGTGAACCTAAATAACTCCTTTTCATGTCTGTTATTTCTGTGGAGTTACCTTTGTGACCAACTTTATCCTCTGCCAAATGAAACGGAGATCAGTCACAGAGGCTTATATTCTACAAAGCTGTGCTGACAAGTACAAGTTCCGTATTTGTTCTTTAATAAAATCCTGTGTCAGCTTTAGACAGGATGATGTGCAAACATTAGACAAGTGATAAGGTGATTAAATAGATGTTCTGCTTGTTTGCACTGTTTGCATGTGGACACTGCAGTAGCACTCCCCTAGTTTCCTAGCTAAACCTGGATTCTGTATTTAAGACTTCTGAAAATGAGATGGCCAGTCATCTTGTCCACCACTTGGCTTTTTGGTGCAGGTGATGAAGGTCTGCTTGCTTACGTAGTCCCGCAGATAAAATTCTTCCATTTGTTTCCTAATGAACTGGAGGAGGCGCAGTTGTCATACCACTGTTGTTTAACCCCATCCAGCAACTAAGCCCCACGCAGCTGCTTGCTTGTTCCCCCCCCCGAGGTGGGATGGCGGGGAGAATCAGAAGAGTGAAAGTGAGAAAAAAAAGTGAGAAAAAAGGAATTAATTCCCTACTTCCCATCAGCAGGCAGGTGTTCAGCCATCTCCAGGAAAGCAGGGCTCCATCATGTGTAATGGTTACCAAGTAACAAATTGTCCTGCTTTTCTGCCATGTATAGTCAGAAATACTTACTGAACACTTCCATGTCAGTATTAGTAAGTTTATACTTCATTTATGTGTATCACTGGTAGGTTTGTTAGTTTTAACTTACCTGGTTTATTAATTCTATACCCTGTAGTTTCTAATCCATATAATTCAGCATATGGAAATCTGTTTTTCCCCGTTTGTTGTGTGCTTCTCTTCATTACTGCTACTTCAGAGGCACTTTTTTTCTGTACTTGTTGAACTTTTCATATCATTACTGAGACAGAATCTTTGAACACATTGCAGTTCACCTCTTAAACAAAAGTCAGTCCTTGACATGGTCTCTGTTTCTTACTGTGAGAAGAGTACTTTCTTCAGCATTTCAACCCTCACCTTCCATACATCTTGTTTGTATAGGAAAATATAGTCTTCCAGCTTCAGGGAAGCCACTTGCAGAGGTGAATGTGCTGGTTTAGATCAGCAATCCATCTTGCTTATCACGCACTTGCAAGCATCTGGTGTCGTCAAAAAATTTTTTTAGTATGGGGCAAGCAGGTAGTGATGCATACCCTCCAGTATTTGGCACAGGCAGTTTCTGAGGCAGAAAGGGCATTTTCATAGATACTGGCTATGGCTTGTGGAAAGGGTGTGGTGCATGCTATCCCTTGCCCACCTGTTGTCCTCCTCCTTTCTTTCCTCTGCTTCTGATGCCACTACTTTCTTTCTTTCTCATTCCTCCTTTCTCCATGCTCACAATAAAGTGTGGAAATATCCACAAACACCTCATTGCTCTTATAACTCCAAGTTCCTTACTAATACTATTTCATGCAAAAAAAATGTTCTTTCACTTGTCCACTTTAAAAAGTATAGTGGTTCCAGCAATAATTCTGTAGTTCATATTTCAAAAGAAGCTTGATTTGTTTGAAACCCTAAAATAGCTTGATAAGATCTAGTATTCATGCTGTAAAACATGTAATTATGGAAACTATAGTAGTAAACTACACGTGAATAGTCTTAGGGGCTTCAGCAAACATAGTTAAATTGATATTTAACTTAATTTCCAGTCAGATTCTAGTGAACTGTGACTTCTTAAAGCCTGGTTTTGCTTGCTGAATGTGGTCTCAGGTTGGAAGTAGAAGCTGGGAAAGTCCAAACTGTGTGGGTTTTTTAACAAACTACCAGGAAAGTAATGGCATTCTATATAATCATTATTTTAAATAAGAGGACAATAGCTTCTCTAAAGGCTACAGAGGCCTTTATAATTGGAAAAACTGTTAATTTGGTTGGTTCAAAAATCTTGGGCACCTAAGTTTTTTTGTATTAATGGACAGTTTATCTTAACTCTTGTGTTTGGGATTTTTTTCTTTAGTTGTTTGTCCAATCCAATCATGGTGATGAAGAGACAACAAGAATTACATACTTCACATTTATTGGAACTCCAGTCCAAGCGACAAATATGAATGACTTCAAGCGAGTGAGTCCTCTTTCTTAAAAACACTTTTGAATCTTTTAAACCTACTCAAAAGTAGGTTGACAGAAAAGATACACTTGGTTGTTACTACAATTCCACAACTTAAGGTAGTTTTGGCGTCCAAAAGAAAATGTGTAACTTTATCTTACAGATCTTTGGTCTTGCTTACAAGTTTTTGTTCACCAACTTTTGTAAAAATTTTGGGGTAAGAATGTACATATGAAAACTTGAGGGACTGTCAAGTTACATACACTACAGACAATGTTGTTTTTTTAACAGCTGTGAGATTTATGTCTTGATTTTGAAACTTGCTTTCTGATGTTCAGGAAGTAGAGAAGCAATTGCATGTACAAATTAGACTCCTTGTGATTGACTTGACTTATGCTTTGAAGAATTTTATTCACTGGGCAACATTAAGCTTGAGATCTGAAAAATATTTGGTCACAAGGTGTCTTATAAACATACCTGCTTTTTAAAGAGGAAATGAAGCAAACAGCTTGTTACAGTATGACTTTAGACGCTAGTGTTGAACAATAAGGCACTCTTTTTTTTTTTTTGAGAATGTGAAATGGGTTTGAAAGGATTGAAGCTTTTAAAGCGACTTGCAGCTTCTTCAAAATATAATATGTCTGTTTTAAAATAAACTGCTTTAAAACTTAGCCTTTGTGAAAGGGCAAATACTGCTGTAACACTTGCCTACAAACCAATAACATTGAAAGCACCACAGAATTTATTATCCAAAAACCCTATAACTTTGGAAGGTTAAAAACGCTAACACTCACCAACATGTCACGTACTTGGAATTTTTAACACCAAAACTTGATCTTCTACATGTAAAGCTTAGTATCTTTGCAGGTAATAATGAAGTTAATAAATAGAAGTTTAATGGTATTTGCTCGCTTTCAGTGAAACTTGAAGTCACTGGAACAGTTGTTCTAATGTACTAAAATTAACTGGATATCAATTTTAGACCCCCTAATGTAGCACTTCCAATTCTCCCAAAACTAGAAATACGTTAATTGATTTACAGTCTGCTTGCATTTTTTGGTTTGTACGGCTTTTTTGTGAATACTGATGGTATTAGGGCATCCCCTGCAATGAGTTTTGCAACTACTATTTTAACATCATTAATCTGCAGTACTTTCTGGTATTGTGAGGGGGATGGGACCCTGACTCAGTATTTGATCTCTGTTTCACTTTCAGTTCTTTGTAAAGTATGTGAATTAGTTTTTGCTTTCAAAAGTACTGAAAATTTACTTTCAACAAGTGCACTCTTTAAACCTGAGCTTCTGATTGTTAAACTAGTGATTTTTTTTTTTATTTTATTTTATTTTTAAAATTGATAATCCTGATTGGGATGCACCTCCATAAAGCAATTCAGGTATTTTGTAGAATGTTACGTGTATTTGAGACTAGTGCTGAGCCTGCACAACATGTTCCCTACAGTATTTTAAGTTGCATAGATAAAACATTAGTTTGGACACAGTATTGAAGTACTACCTTAGCCTGAAACTCTCTGCTGTAACAGTCTGAGCTCCAGTCAGTGTTTGTGTAGGGAGTGGGTTTTTTAATTCACACATGCCCTCACACAACCCTTTAACAGCATTAAAAATAGTGTGGGTCTCCAGGCATCTCAGCCCTCTACTGTAGTTAGAGGGGATTTACAGATGTCTCTCCATTCTAGATGCACTGTGGATGCTTGGAAGCTGCTACATGGCCTGGTGAATACTATGCCAGTTAACAATTTTGGTTTCCTTAAAGTTTGCAGGTGAACGCCTTGGCACTGTCAAGGAGTGTGCCTTTGTGTCTTGTGAGATCTGTTTAAATCGAAGGGGAGGGGGCGCAAACCTACAACTGCACAAGACAGTCCCATGGTGTTAGCATTGTGCTGGTAATGTCAGGATGTTAAGGAACTGGTCAGAACGGCCTTAAATAGCGGAGCAGGCATTACTGGGTTATGAAGTGGCTGATCTTGTCTCAATTCAGATACTCATAGACACTATATGTAATATTCCTATTTTCCCTCCTGAACACGTAGTTTTAATATTGGGCTGTTAAAATATTTCATCATAACAAATGGGATGTGTAGTCTGGCAGAGTTGCAGTGCTCTTAGGAATTTTAACTTTTGTTTCCTCTCTTCCAGTGATCCTGTCAGTTATGAAACCTTAATATAGCGTTGGGCATTAATTATATTTAGGTTTGTAGATTAACTGGGAAACCTTATCTTTCTTTTCATCTCCTTGGGTAGTTACCTACACTACTACTACTCACTGCTTTCATCTGTCTCATTCCCTTATCTCAGTCAGTCTCTACTGTTCATATTTTTTATCTAATTATGATAAAAATAGTATTGTCATAAGATTAACAAGATGGGGAATGCTTTTTTTTCCTTGAGTTTGAGAAGTGTTTGTAAGAATCTGTTAAATACCTTATTTGAAGGGCTTGAATTAGCAAGTAGACATAATGTGATTCCAGTCATGTTTCTATGATTGATCACATCTATGCATGTTCAGTTTCAAAGTAAAAAATAAAACCAACACATTGGTTTGAATGACTTCTGCTAAGGATCAGGCTAATGTATTTTGCTTCCCAATTAGGGTGGGGTCTGAACGCATGCTTTTAGTTACAGAAGCTTCCTGCTCAGCAGTTAATTGTTAAAGGTGCATAACTGCAGGTCCCATGTCCTGCAGGCAGTTGAGGAATACTTGTGTTTGCTTGTGTGGTGCTCTGCTAACACCAGCAGGGCTGTAAGAAGAATCATCTCTTCTTGATCAGGGAGTCAGTTCATGTGTTTAATATAAATTGTTTCCAGTACTTATACTATCAAATAGAAAGCTGGAATTCATCTACTCTGAAAAATAACAGAAGTACTAAGCAGGTGTAGTTAAGTCAGTCCTTTGTTAGTGATTTTGGCCTCACGTTAGTTTGGACATATATAGAATCACACAACAGCCCAGGTTGGAAGGGACCTCAGAAGACCACCTGATCCAACCTTGCGTGGAAGCAGCAGCCTAGATGACATTATCTAGCACCCTGTCCAACTGCATTTTGAAAACCTCCAGCAATGGGGACTCTGCAACATCCCTGTGGAGGTTGTTCCAGTGATTAACTGGTCTCACTGTAAAAAAAAAAAAAAAAAAAAAGTCTTTCATTTTCTTGCATGTAGTTGGTATTGCTGGATTGAGTGAGTAAAGTTATAAAAGCTGCTTTCAAACTTGTTTTAATATGTTGTACGTATCCTGCTCCTTGCACAACTTGATTTTTACCCTCTGGGAAGGAGGGAAGTCTTTGAAGTGATGGAAAAGGGGGACATGACGGAAAAAAATTCTGCTTAAAACTGACTGCAGTGTAGTGAGTTAAGCACAGAGTAGTGGGGAGACACCTGTTTGCTTTGCTTAAATGAAGAGGCCCTCAACAGCAGAGAACCTGGATGAATATTCCCTTCCTCTAAGTATTTAATATATTCTGAAATGCTTCTGGAAAAGCTTGATTTATAGGCATGTTTGTTTTAAAAAATATCCTTAACAGTAAAGTGTTTATGCTGCTGTTTCTTGGCCACACAGGGTCTGACTTATGGCATAAATGATCATTCAAACTACTATAGTAGACTGCATTTGAGTTGTAGTAGATTGCATTTGCTATTTGCTTCTGATGCTCAGTTGGACTAGTTTGTTGGGCAGACAGCTAAAAGTGTAAGTTTTGTGGTTTTTTTACTATTGATTGATAGCTTAGAATTAGGTAGGTTCCTGTGAATCTTGTGATGAACTTGTAAACATACCTTTATTTTTGGAAGAGCATGCAACTGTTGATGTCCAATATAGTTCTTGTTTATTTCTGGTATTAATGAATAAAACATACTGCTGTTCAGTTTTGAGGTTGGGGCGTAGATGAATATTGACAGGTTGTGGGATATTTTTTTTTGTCCCCTCTCAAAAAGGCTTTCTTTCTACTCAGAACTGCTTATTTGCACTACATGCTGCTGCTTTTTTTTCTTGTAACATCTTGTTTGTTTGTTTTTCAGCTTAACTTCCCATTTCTAAAGAACTAAAAAGGCAGAAGAAATTAAAAAGTAATAATAAGATTGAAGTGGTCTTGCACTACTCCCTTCCTTGCTCCCTCTGCTCATCTAGCATCTCTTTCACCCTTTCCACAATCTCAGCACTGGTACAAGAGCCACCTTCTCTGCACCTTCTACCATCAGGAAAAGCCTTCTCTACCTTCTGACTCATCAACTCATCTTTCCCCTCCACTCCCTGCTCCAAATCTTACCTTAAACACTTCTCTTTACCTTTCAGTCTTACCAAATTTGTGTCCCACTGTTATCCTGAACTTGACATTCTAAAGGCATACCATACAGTACTTTTACAAATCATTTTCTGTAATTAATTTTTCAGCCTGTATTGAATTTTGTAAAGCTGTTTGAGATGCAGCTTGTGAAATGCTCTATCAAGACTTGACTTTTTTTAGTGTCTTAGTGGAGCTTAGTGTTTTTCTTTGTTGTGACCCTTCCATAAGTAGTAGGCAAGCCAGAATGGGCTGGAAAGTACTACTCTTTATTGTCCCTCTGGTGGCACTGGGCACCTGCTCAGGGAAGACACAGTGAAGAGTTGGTGAGTGTTTGTACATATGTGGCCTGATTAGGGCTCTCCAACAGCATCCTACTAATTTTACTTGCTCAACCTCTTTATATATATTTAAAACAAACAAAACCAACTCTGCTCCAGAAGGTTCAGTAATAAAGTGTTTTCAGTCCTCCTCTTGGTAATGAACCATAGAGTTGGTTGTGTTTTTGTCACTGTCAGGCTCTGGACTGATGCTTGGGAAAAAGCCAAACAATTGAAGAAAAGCTAGCTCCAAACCCGACATCTTTTGTGCAGGAGTTACAGGCTGTAACCACTACCTTAGAATGCACTAGATGGCAGTTTTTTCTGTAAAAGGAAGGAAAACGGATCTACTTCTGAGAAAGGAATAATGACAATTGTTTGGTTTAAATAGCCCATTTCCTTTTGGGAAGGTGGAGTGGGATGGTCAGAAAATGGGGGTTTGACCTGTGATGACAAAATATCCACATCAGTGTGATTGATTTTCACAGATAATACATATGGGCGAGTTGTCAATTTCTGCCTCAGACTGGTATAGCAATATTTTTAATTCATGTTCCACACTTGCTAACATCTAATCTTTAATCTTTTAACTGTGTTTTTTCTTTTTTCTTTTTTTTTAATTTTTTTTCCTTAATCTGTGTGCGAACACAGTTTGGTGCTTTGGAAACACACAAAGAATAAATATTGCTTCTTGACAAGTTTAACTTTTTTTTTAACTTGATTAATTGGATCTTAATGCAAGTGATGTGGCTTCTGATTTTTTTTCTTCTTTCCTCATGTTGTCAAATTGGAATTTTCCTGACCTTAAGCCTTAGGTTGAATTTACAGCTTGGTGAAATGCTCCTGGTCAAGGGTTCCTTGGAGGTGAAAATGGTCTTTAAAAGTACTTTTCATCAGTAGATATCAATTACTTTGTGACAGTGATGACTCAGCTGACCAAAAGCAGCTGCATAGTGAAAAATTCTCCCTCTTGAAATCTGACAAGAAATGAAAGAAGGAGAAGGATCAGGAAGAATACTTCCAGTGGGTCCATGAGAATTCCCAAGTTCAGGGCTGTGGATGTTTTGGGTTTTTTGTTTGTTTTGTTTCTTCCCCCTGGTCCTGTTGTTCACTATTGACTGTATGAATCTTGTGTGGTATATTGTCACTTAACTACAGAGGTAATTAATACTTAACACATTTGCTATAGCAGTCAATTGGTTAGAATACAAGAAAGGTTTGCTTCTTCGTTTTCAGCATTATTATGAGTAGTAGTGGGAAATTCTATGCTTCATTAGTGTAATCTTCAAATCTCTGTTCATGTGAATTCTCACGACACCTTATCAGAGCCATAAGTGCTGCTCCAGTTAGATGGAAATGAATTGGGAATCAGTGCCTTGCCCAAAGTCCCTCCTGCAGTTTGAAGTTTTAAACTTTAAGACTTATTTTCTTTTTATTTTGATTTGGCTTATAAATGGATATTTTTTCAAGGGTCTGCAAGAGCACTAGAATTATGTCTGAAGCTTTTCAGAAAGGTGACTAAAATGGCATCGTTTCCTGCTCTCAGGATTTTGTGTTCAGTTATCTTAAGGAAGGGGACTGGATACCCTTCTGCAGTGAACTACGCTAACTTTATACTTGCACAGCAGTATATACAGAATGCTGGAGTTGCACTTGCTGTTGGCTGGCAAATCAACTCACCAAAGTCTGGTGGCAGTGGTGATCTTTTCTGAAAAGGGAAGCACTAAGCTGACTCTGATTCCAGGTGGAGTTTGCAGAATTGGAGATAGAAGGAGACTTGGTAAGGAATAATGTTTTGACAAAGAATAACTGAAAATCAGGTGACTTCCAGATTTCTTTATAGGTTTGAGCTGCATTATAAGATAAATGTTCTCAGTTAGGTAGATGGCAAGGATGCCAAGGGAAATGAAAAACTTCTATTTGAGCACCCAGTGGTTCTCTTCCCACTACAATATTTTATATAGTGTATTAAGGTTGAATGCTTGGTATATAACTGTTGTGGTTTAACCGCAGCCAGCAATTAAGCACCAAGCAGCTGCTCACTCATTCCCTGCCCCGGCCCCTCCGCCACCCCCTGCAGTAGGATGGGGGAGAGAATAGGAAAAAAAAAAAAAGTAAAACTTATGGGTTGAGATGAGAACAGTTTAATAGAACAGAAAGGAAGAAACTAATAATGATGATAACAATAATAAAATAAAAATAATAATAATGATAAAAGAATTGGAATATACAAGTGATGCACAGTGCAATTGCTCACCACCTACTGACTGATGCCTAGTTAGTTCCCGAACAGTGATCCCCCCAACCCCACTCCCCCCAGTTTATATACTGGGCATGATGTCACATGGTATGGAATACCCCTTTGGCCAGTTTGGGTCGCTGCCCTGGCTGTGCCCCCTCCCAACTTCTTGTGTCCCTCCAGCCTTCTCGCAGGCTGGGCATGAGAAGCTGAAAAATCCTTGACTTAGTCTAAACATTATTAGGGACAACTGAAAACATCAGTGTGTTATCAACATTCTTCTCATACTGAACCCAAAACACAGCACTGTACCAGCTACTAGGAAGACAGTTAGCTCCATCCCAGTTGAAACCAGGACAATAACAAACTTTTAAGTGTGGTCTGTTCTGTTGCAGTTACTGTCTTCTAACTTTTCCCAAAATGAGACTGATGCTTTGCTGTCTGTATAAGTAGTAAAGATAAGGTTTCTTGTGTGGTTCGTATCCCTCTTAACCCTGTAGAGGGATTCACAGCTTCTGCAAGTGCTACAATAATGCATGCTTATATGCATTAACTTTGTTGAAAATTCAGTTGCACTTGTTTATTTTGAGACTTACTTTAAAAAATACTTGGCAGGACTTTTTTGGTTAAACATTATTTCTGTTTTTTTCTCTTATCAGGTAGTTGGCAAAAAAGGAGAGAGCCACTAGGACGCAAAAGACACTGGAAGGCCTTAACACAATCAGAGATCTTCACTTTTATCTACAACTCCTGGATAATTGCTTGACCATAACCAGAGACTGTCAATCTGTTTCATTTAATGCCATTACCAATAAATCATTGCTTTTGTTGAGATGGAGTTTCCCTAGCGTGTTTCTGTTGTAATCCTCGTACATGTATTTGTAAATAAAATTCATTACTTTTGCCAAGTTTAATTTTGTTATTCTAGTAACTGGTCTTCCTTTGTTCCATTTAAACTTCAAAACTCAACTGGCTTATCTTTAGAAACAGAAGACATAATGTAGTTTGCATTTGTTCAGAGAGTTTGTAGTGTCAAATATAAGTGAAACATAGATGGCCTTCAGAGGCCATCTAAAAATAAAATCCGAGCTGCTTTATTACAAGACCAAGTGAACTTAGGATCATTGTTCCCATGAAAGACAGATACTTTTCAGATAGGAATAACTTCACCTGTTTTGGAAATTTCCATTTCCCTCCCCACCTCAAAAAGCGTAGGGGGAGGAAGCATATTTAAAGTTACCATTCCATTAATGTGCAGATTTGTTGGAAATGGAATGCTGATGCGAGCTGTTTGGCACTGAGAATTCTTGAGTTATCTGAATGTGGAGGTTTGTTTTAATATTAGAAAATATTGACCTCGTTTCCCAGGCAGACTCTAGCAAGCTGTGCAGTTATTTGGATGTTTGTGCACCCCACCTGAACGTAAATTCCTTACTACTTTTGTTGGGTGTTTTTCCTCTCTCTGGATCTTGATAAAGAAATGTTTATTGCAAATACTAATTTTACTTCTTAATTGGAATTCCTGTACTACTTCGGTAAATTTTCTTGGAAGTGTGCCCTAAGTAATTTTAATAAATCGGGCATTGATCAGCACCATATACATATAATACTGTATAAATTCTCAGTAAAACTTGCTAAGTGTTTTAATTGGCATAATTAATTTCTTTGTAAAGTTAAATTTGTTACATTTCTAATTACCATAAATCCCACTAAGGCTTAAATCCTGTCCTAATTGGCATTCCTTCCTTGAACACAGTAGGGTGGTTTTCTTCTGGCTTGGCAGATTTGTATGTTAATACCAAGTTAACTTTCTGTTAGCATAGATATTTTCTCCAAACAGAAAACTGGGGATTGTCTAGAAAAACATTCATTCTGAGAGGCACTTTTTTTTTTCTCACTGTATCACTGCATACTCCAGGATACTCATCTGCCTGTATTCTAGTCAATGGCATGTGATGACGGCTTGGTTTCTTTCATACTTCCATAATGTTTTGCTTCAGTGGGGCGTGTAAGGCATGTAACACACTGTATATAGAATATAAATCATTTTTAAATATAATGGAGGGCAATATGAATAACTGTTCCTGTTTATAATTTTGTACACTAATTACCTTTTGGGTTATTGTTTAAGTGCCTCATCTTAAGTATTGCTTACCTCATAATATTTATACCTGAGAGATTTGATAACCTAGTGATTCACATCTTTGTAAGAGAGTAGTCAAATTTATATTGTTTATGAGACTTCTGTGATTTCCTTGGTTGCATGATGCATACCTTCCGTAATGATACTATGTACATAGATCTAAATAAATGTTTAGAGGTAACTGTCACATGTTTTGCTTAATGGAAAATGGGGTAGAATTACTGACAGTGAGCTAAAAAATCACAAAACTGAAGTTACAATGTAATCCTGTCTTTTAAGTGGCATTACCCTTACATGGTGTTCCTGGGTGCAGGTGGATCTCGCAGGATGCGTGCTTGCAATGCAGCCCCTTCGCCTGGGGTTTTTGAGTTTTGGTCTTAAAAGGAAAAGTCACACTGACCAGTTGATCTGTTTCGTAACTGAGTAGGAGTCTCAAAAGGGGACCATAATGCTGCTTGTGTTCAAATAACACGGAGGCTGTGATAATTGAAATTTGTTGATAGTCCAAGCTGCAGATGACTAACATTCACTGTTGTGAGGTTAAATGGGTTCCCTGCTCTGTTCGCTAATTTTTATGTATCTTAAGGCTGATGTTTGTTTGGGATAGGCGGGTGAAATAAGCTGTCTTGGTGCTCGTAAGTCTTACTGAGGTAAGTGGCATGTGTGTGCAGTAATTACTTACACGCTTTGATATGCAAGCAGGGTCTGGCACGGCTTGGATAGCAGTCCCGTCCCCCTTCAGCTGGCCCACCCCTTGCTGCTTTGTGTCTAGCAAAGGTTGATCTGTTGAACTTTCAGTGAAATACTGAAAGGTTGCGGAAAATCTGTGGGTGCACACATATTTTATAGCAAATGTCCTGGTTCAACTGGGAACTTAAAGAATAGTTTTACCTGGAACCTTCTCTTGCTTCATTCAGGGTTGGCAAGCTGGTCGGGAGATTTGCTTAGCGTCTTTAAATGCTGAAAAGGCTCTTTAGTCGTGGGGTTCCCCAGGACTGAGCATATTGGCCAGGGTATCAGGCTGGGGACTGCATAGCAGAATTAATCTGCACAGTGATGCCTTAGAGTTTCGCCATGTAAAATGTTCCTGCGTGGATGCGTTGAAAAGGCTGAGAAGGGGGACTTGAATTGCTAGCAGATATTGTACCCTGGGAGCCTTTGATGTAGGCTTGTCTCGTCTTCATCCTTTGTTACTTGTGTATTGAGATTAATAAGCACGTATTACTAGAGAGCTGCTGGACTTGATCTAAAGGCTGCTAGAGAGAGCAAATACAGCACTAGGAAAGTTGTTTATTTTCATGTTCATAGTCCTCAATGTTTTTATTTCTGATAAGAGTTTGAGGTATTGGAAGACTAACCTCTAAATATCATTTGGCTTCTAAATTAATGGAGAAGTAATAATGGTTAGAAGCTAAAGCCTGAAAAAGTGCTTGTGGTCAAGGAGGTACATCTCCAATCTGCTCAATTCCTTCAAAATAACTGCATTTTCTACTTCTCAGTTAGCTGAAGGTGCTTGTAACATTTTGTAGGCAATAGGAGACCTAATGTGACACATCCTCTTAAAATGTGGTGAGGAGGAAATCAAGAGTATGGTCAGAGGTGATAAAGAAGCAGAACTGTGTCGGCTCCTCTCCTCCTTTTTCTCAGGTCGGCTTTGCAGTGCTGGGAGCAATGAAATGGCTCAGTAGCAGACTTGGTAGGTGAAGAACCCGTGGCTGCTCTCCCATGATGCTTCTGTACAAATGTCTTATACGGGGCTTGACTTGGGGGTGAATGTCCTGAGCTAGTTACATCCTATGTAGGGGGAAATACCCTGATGGAACCTGCATAGCTGCTTTTGTGGACGTGGTGCATTTTTAGGTATAGTATTCAAAATACTTTGTATGTGCAAGGAATGTCAGAAGTGATAAAACGAGAGAAGACTTCTAATGTCCAAAGGGTTAACAACTTAACCTGCAGCAAACTCTACTTTTGAAAAAGTTACGTTTTTGGCTTTTTTTTTTTTTTAACAGCCAGTTTGTAACTGAATTTAGAAGAGTATTTTTGAGACATGCCAATAAAATGCCTAGGTACTGACTTGCGTATCAGCACTTTACATAGTATAAAATTCACTTTTGTTAGGGAACATTATTTGTCACTGAATTTAACTCCTAGCCTAGTTTGGCATGAGCTCGGGTGCATTCTGTGCATCTTAACTGTTCACTTCTAGGTCTCTTAAAGTTTTGTTTCTATGATACCAAATTTATCTCTTCCTGTGGCTCAAACTTTGAAGGGTCTTTTCTACTTGGGTATTTCTTAATAAAGTGTCTTCCTTCACGCCATGCATTTTTGCATGCACTGAAAAGAGAGTAACTTGTTCTATGCGTAATTCTCAAAACAAGTATTTCTTTTAAAGTGCAGGAAAGCATTCCCCTGCTTGATACCAGCATGTTGCAAAGGTGGTTTAGAGCGTACATGTAATTTCTTTTTTCCCTGTAGCCTTTAATGACAGAATGGTTGTCTTGATATTGAATCTCCAATAAAGTTCCCTTGAAGAATTGAAGAACATGAGAACATTGAATGATGGAATAACGTTTCTTATTCTTCATGCAGTGGAGAAGAGATCTACATTGTGTAAACTACGCTGTGGATGCACTGTTGCTCCCCTGCCCTCTGCTCTTCCTTACTGCCACCTTCAAGGTGTAGCATGCTTTGTGCCTCAAATAAAGTAAAATATGCAAGGTTGTCATTAAAAAATAAAAATGCATGTACAGAACTGTGCCTGGAGAAAGCTGGATCCCAGTCGGCTGTGTTGAAGAAGCATTTTGCTGCCGTGGTTGAATACCGAGCAGTCCAGATCGTTCTGTGCCTTATCCTTCAGCACTTCGCTGGTGCTGGTTTCCCTTACCTCGATGTTGTTGTCAGGGTCGATGCCAGACTGTGCTCCGAATCGCCAGCCGCAGCACTGTGCTGCGCCAGTTTTACCACCCTCTTTCTGGGGAGCTGCTCTGGGAACGTGCGCAGGAGGCCGTGAGTCTATTCCAGCTACTTCTGGACTATTTTTTGAAAGGTACTTAACATGTTTTACAGATGTCAGAATGCCAGTTTTTATCAGGAAGCTGACCAGGACAGAAGAAATAAATACTTAAATTACCTTTCCGAGTATGGAATCTTGCTAAAAAATGTGTATATAAATTAGTTTGTGTGATAATGTGGTATTTTTTATAAAGCTGTGTTGACTGGCATGAACTGTGTTCCTGCCTCTTGATTATCTTTTGATAATCTTCAAGCTTCTGTTGTTTTGGGTTGTTGGTTTGGGTTTTTGGGGGGATTTTTTTTGGTTTTGTTTTGTTTTTTTTGTATCAGGACTGATGTCAAAGCAACTCCTACTTAATTGGTCTTGAATATTGGCAGAATTTTGAAAGTTTTTCACTTCTTGATTTTTCTTCATTGAAATGCAGGGTATTGCTGAAACAAACCTGGCGAGGGTGCACAGATAATGCACCACAGCACTGTTTAATTTATGTCTTGATGAAATGTTGCTTGAACACAGCTACCTCATCTCTGTGGCTGGCTTAACTGAGATCTTATTTGTTCATACATAGTTCTGGGTGGATACTGCTTTTCTAAGTTTGAGTGGCTACTGCTTTCTTACGATGGCTGACCTTATTTAAAGCTTAAAAGGCAATTTTCTTTTTTGCTTCTTCCTGGAAATGTGTTTGAAGAACCAGACTATGCCACGCAACGGGAGCTGCCCCGGTGGTTCGGCTCAAGCCTCGTTGTTCGTGACAGTGGTTGGGGACAGACTTTTTGGTGGGACTTGTTGCGATGGGACGAGGGGCAGTGGTTTTAAAGTAAAAGAGGGGAGATTCAGGCTAGATATAAGGAAGAAATGTTTTACGATGAGGGTGGTGAGGCATGGGAACAGGTTGCCCAGAGAGGTGGTGGATGCCCCATCCCTGGAAACGTTCAAGGCCAGGTTCGACGGGTCTTTGAGCGACCTGATCGAGTGGAAGACGTCCCTGCCAGTGGCAGGGAGCTTGGACTAGGTGACCTTTGAAGGTCCCTTCCACCCCGACACCCCCCCGGCCCCGTGTAACACCAGCAGGCCGGGCAGCTTGACCGCAGGGCCGCGTTTGCCCTCCTGCCGCCCTGAGGCGCTGTTGGGGCGCCTGGTGCGGCGGG
>NW_010973302.1:4157772-4196226 GCF_000737465.1 Haliaeetus leucocephalus | reverse complement strand
GGCCGGGCCCGGTCCGGGGGGCTGTGAGCCTTGCCGAGGCGGGCGATCCGCCCGGGGAGCAGGACGCTTCCCCTTCGTTTTGTTCCAAAGGGACACCCCCCGGCCCCGCTGCCGACCCCCGGAAGCGCTCCGTGGAGCGGGCGACGGGCCGGCGCTTTGCTTGTCGGGGGTGTAAGCGTTGGAGGGTCGGAGCCGGGGGAGGGAGAGTGGGGTGGGCGAAGGGACCCCGTTCCCTGGCGACGCGGGGGGGCTGTGGCCTCGCCCGCCCTCGGGCCGGGGCGAGCCTGGGGGCTGCTGCGGAGGTCCGGGCCCCCCGCGTTCCTCGGTGCTTGGGGCCGTACAACCAGGGGGGGAAAGGGGGAGAACATCGACGCCGGCTGAGGGTCCGCTTAGTGCGAAAGCCAGGAGAACTCCAGGGAAGTTTTCACTGGCGGCCCCCGCGGCCTCGGCAGGGGATGGAGGTCGGCTGGGTGAGGGAAGGAACCCCGGCGCTCTTCCCTCCTTGTGCCCCGCTTCCCCTGCTGCTGTAGTGGAGGCAGAAGCTAAAAGTGTTCTCACTGGAGGGGGACGGCGACAGAAGCGGTGGGACGGGTACCGGGGGACGGCGTGTGGCTCCCCTAGCTCCACACGAAGGCTTTGTTTGCATATATAACTAAAAAAAAAATAAAAAAAAAATTCACGTGAACTGTGGTCAACAGCGATAAGTAGTTTATGCAGGCTGATCGAATTAAAGTTCACACTACTCGAAATTAGCACTTGGTTCTCACATTGAAAAATACGTGCTGTGCGGTGCTTCCGTATCAAGCTGGGGTCAGGAGAAGTCGCTCAGCATCCTGCTAGGCTTGCGCTTAAATCACGTTCCTGTTGCATTCGGTTGGAACAGCAGAGTGTTGCAAAGGTTGAGGTGATTAAGTTCAATTAATTATGCTACCTTAAAATATATATCCGAATCTTCTGTGTTCTGAAACTTTGCAAGTGTGAAATTTGCTGTACAGTTCGTCTCTTGTGTTGCATTTTGCACCAGCTTGTTTCCTTTTCATGCTACCTCCAGTGGCTAGATGTGAGCACTTAAACCAAAACAAACAAACAAATGAAAAAAACCTCCAAAACCCCAACCCATCCCATAAAGTGGCTACATGTGGGTGATGCTGCCGGAGTTGTTATGGGCTGATCGGAAACAAACCTCTGAAACAAGCGCTCTGCCTCACTCCTTGCGCTGTGCCATTGACTGAAGCCCAGTGCCGGTAATCGGTGTGCCAATGTTTACAGAGATATTTATTTTTTGCTGATCACCTTACTGGAAATATTAATCTTGTATTGTTATGCCAGAATCTATAATTGGTGGTCTGCCAGATATTTACCAAAATGATTTTTCCCTGATAAAATGTATTCTATCTTTTGTCATTCGTTTTCAGAGTGCTGCAGAATGTAAAGGGCCAGAGAAAAATAACCTGAATTCAGTAGCAGAGGGTTTTCGCCATGCTTAATTTAGTAGAAGCCTGAGTTTTAACGGAACAGAAGCTATCACAATTAATCCGTCCTGTGGTGTCCACTTGTACAGCTTAAGAAGCTTGCCCCGAAGTTCAGCAGGTGCCTCCTGCCGCGTGTTTGCAGCCCTCTGCTTGAATGGAAATGCACGTGGAAGTCAGGAGCCATACCTGCTGTTACCCATCAGGTACGCCTCAGTGACAACGCAGTTATCAATAAGGCTTGATTATTGTTTAATCAGGACATGATTAACTTAAGGATATTGTTTGCAATGGATATGAGCACTCTGGGCGTGCGTGTGCACATATTTATGCAAAGGCGAGCATGTACACAGCTAGCTCCACAAAAATTCCCTCAATCAAGAAATTATGCCATTTAAGATTAAATTTGTAAAACTCAGTCTAGACAATACACAATTATAGAGGGTGCACATTACAGGAGTTTTGAAATGTCGAACGTAGTCCTACGTTGGATACTAATGGTGCTGAGGAATCTGCAGCTGTCTGTATTGGATGTGAGTAGAACCAGTCCTTGGAGAGTGGGAAATGGCAGGAACTGCCTCTAACTATTGTAATCGACAAGATTATCCCATTAATCATATTTGTCTCCGGGAGTACCTTAGTTCTAACTCTAAGTGTTGTTTTTCCCTTGGTGCATCACATGCAAAAAAGCCTCTAATTGAAAACAATGCAGAGACAAAATCAAAATGCTTGTAAATGTGTGCTGAGTTCTAGCTGCTAACGGGAGCGGAATCAATGGCACACACAGCCACCGAACCGATGGCATTGCCGACATCCTTCCACACCTGTAAAATGTTATTTTTTGCTTTGAATATTGCCGGTATTCTTAGTGTACAGAAGGGGCTGACACTGCTGTTCTGACAGAAAAAGGACCCGGTTTGGGAGAGGGAGATGGCAGAGATGCTTTCTTCAGGGCCTGCATTCTGTGCAGGGGTGAAACCAGTAGGAGACGCAGGTAAATCTATGGAAGTCCTCAAAAATACAGCACTGTGAGAGCCAGAATTGCTGTCAGTGGATGAATGTTGAATAGACCTGGCTCTATTAGCGTAGTATTTCCTTTCAGCTGTGCTGTAGCAGCTACATTTGATCCCAGAATTTTCCTCTCCATTCGGAGATGTGAAAAGGAGAGGAAATAATATGTATCTGGTTAAAAGGTTAACTTGTATGATTTTGTATGTCTGTGTTGTTTTAAATTAATTCGCCTAAATTTCAGAGGTATCCGAACTATGTGTCTCTATTAGGCACTCTGACAGATTGTCTAATTGTTTTTTCTAATTCAGATCTGTAATTGCCAGAGTGAATCTGCATTTAGATGGATTACCCAAAACCTGCCTGCTGCTGGCAGGACCTCTGGTGAGAGGTGGGGGGGAAATAACTTTCTTTTTGTTCCCATATCTGCACATGTAGCCATGAAGAGCAGCTCTCTCCGCTGATCCCCTCCAGCCTGCCTGTCTTCTTTTGTTTCGCAGGCTGCATCTCTGGTTTGAACAGACCCCCGCAAGACTGACAGCTTAATCCTGGCGTGCTCCTCCAAAGGGCAACTGCCTGCGCAGACGGCATCTCCCGCTCACCGCCCCCGTGCTCCGCAGGCGCCATGGCAGCAGGAGCGCTCTGACGGTAGGTACGTAACTTGCCCTGTGCCTTGGTACCGATGGCGAGGTGGGGAAGGTCTTCCCAGGTTCACAGCCACGCCTGCCCGGCTCCGGCACTGAATGTTGGTGTGTCCGAGGCTGTCGGAGGGACGCTGCTGGGGTTGGCGTTGTAATTGCGTTGGAGAAGGGAAGGTTGCTCCTTGCCTTGGCCAAGCAGGAAGACTCTCTGCTGCAGTATTGCGGCTCCCAGCATTCAAAAATTGAGTTAGACATACTCACTAGAAAGCAATAGGTTGATAAATAATAGGTTAACATTTAAAAACCACACGGTCTGTTGTGTTTGGCCCTGTCTCTTAAGGTAGAACAAGCTTCTATGTTTTCTCTTTGGGCTGTGAGCAGATGTTAAAGGTGACTTGATGTGGGGAGTTGGGGCTGTAAAGGGCTACCAAATACTAGACTCTCTGCAGCTGCGAGTTGCTAACGCTGCACTCATGTTCCTCCTGCAGCATAGCACTTGGCCTCTGCTGCTGTGACCTGTGAAGGTAAGGTTAAAAAACCAGACAGACAGAGGCTGTTTGATGCACTTGGGCTGCTGCTCCTGCGAAACCTTCATCCTTCTGTCTCTGGTCAGGGCGCTCTGAATTCCGTCTCTGCAGCTCCTGTCCTAATCCACTTTTAACCACAGTCATGGATGCTTCAGCAAAGTACATATTTCATTAGAAAACTCATAAGCATCGCAAAAGCTGAAGATTAATTCCATAGGCTGCGGCTTTCCCTCTCCCTGCTCCCCACGAGCTGTCTGCATCCTCCACCTATCCCCCCGGTTAGCGTGTGCTGTCCGTGCAGTTCTGTTACAGGATTTCTCTCCCCTGCAGCTCCTCTCATGCCCAAGCTAGCAGAAGAAAAGCAAACTTACCTTCCTGTCAGTCCCAGTGCTGCCGGCCGTGGGACAAACGGGGGTTGGCAGGTACCGTATCAGTGCTTTATGCTGCACACCAGCCTCTTGTGAAACGATCTGCACGTTTGGACGTCTGGCCCTCGCTGGATCCCATCCCAGTGGCTTGCTGCAGCGCACTATTCCTGCTAACAGCAAACTGTTCATCCAGCTCATCCCAGTGACCTATCGGGCCATGTCTGAGAGGGATTCCAAACTAAATGTGTTCAGTGAGGCTGGGCCGGTACCTGTGTCACTGTGTTACATCATCAGTGCATTCTTAGCTAAATCCAGCCAAAAAACCCCCAAACTCCAAAAATCCTCATCTCTACTGTCACTTTCCATTCCCAAGCCCAAGTTCTTCTAACATGAGTCAGCTTTCCTTTCCTCAAAATTAACAAAATGAAAATTAACTTGGTACATATGCGTGAGTGTGCGAAGAGCAGAGTACTTGTGTGGTGCTGATACAACAGACAAAACACAACACTTACTGACAAATGCTTCTGTATGCAGAGAGTTCTGCTGAAATGATGCCCCTGCAGCTGTTGGGGACCGTATGGGGACATTTATGTGTGAGGTCAGGACCTCAGATCACAGCCAGGAACTGAGGCAAGAGCTGACGGCAATTGTGGTGCAGCCTCAATAATGTGCTCACATAGGTGTGAAAGTTGTGTGTGTGTGTGTATACATATATATATATATACAAATGCATCTATATAAATGTTAGTGTGGGTGTGTAATATATATAGAAAATAAAAATCCCTGTGGTCAAATTACAGAAATATTTAAAAATTCTAAGTAAACCCAAATGCATTCCATACATAACCTGGGCTGATAATTGTTATCAGTTGCAGCTGATAGTTGCAGCTAAGCATGATTTTTTGGACCCTGTGGCTCAGAGCTGCATCAGTTGTGAGTTCTGCCTGAGCAAGAAGTCTGCTCCATCTTGAGATTTTTGATGAAATATACAGAATGGGCAGGGAAAAAACCAGCATTTTGACACGCCTCAGTTTCATGTTGGGTCTGTCTTGGAGGTGCAAATTTGAGTGCAGATGATGTGATCCTGGTACCTTGTGTGTTTTCTTCCTCAGAACGAAGTGTCCAGCTGGAAAGCCTTCAGCAATAGGTGGCCTTGGCCATAACAGCTTCAACACCAAATGGGTGGAACGTGGACCCGTTTCCAGGTGTAGGTACGTTTGCAGCACGCAGTTAAGGTCATTGTATGTCTTCTATCTTGGCGTGTGAATGTGTCTTTTCTTATTTTCCACTCTTTCCTCTAAGTTTTCTGTGTCCTTTGTTTTAGAATTGTTACCTGAAAAGGGTGGTGAAGAAGCTTGCTGTAGGGCATAATGTAATACTGACCTACCTGCAGAGCCAGCAGCAGTTTGGAATGTGCAGGTGAGCTCCTGGTAACTCCCGTTTTAACCTGAGTGCCGATATACACAAGTACAGGGGCACTTCACAGAATAACGGGGTCAATTTTGCATTCTTCGTAGAAACCCCTTTTTTATTTCTTGCTCGAGGCTCTCTGTTTCCCCCTGGGCCCTACGGGAAGCCCTGACTGTGGCTCCTCTGCAGCCCATCCTTGTCCGAGTCCTGGGATCTCGCCTCGTTACTCGGAGGGATCTGAAAGGATCTGGTGGGGTCCAGAAGCAGGACAACAAAAGAGGCCTTGGTCACCTCTGTGATACAGCTACAAAAACCTGCTCTGCTTCCCTTGTGCTTGCTGTTCAGCAGAGGTCTGGTGGGTTTGATGTTCAGGTAGAAGGACTGGCTGGAGTTCATCCTGTAGATGTTGGATGAGCTGCTGGGGTTGGTAGGTCTGGAAGGGATGAGGCCAACGCATGGATCATCTCTTTGTTTCTTGACAGTCCAGCCCAACCAGCAGAGTAGGTTGCTTGCAGTAACCAGGTTTTGGCAGCGGCAGTGTGGATTCCCTCAGCAGAGGAGAGAGTCATGGTCTTGGCTTGCTCTGCTAAGTGTTACCATATTTCTTCTTACTTCCATTTCCTCTGGGCTGAGTTTCAGCTCAGCTTTCTTCCTCCAGATGCTCGTATCTGACAGACATCTCGTTACTTGTGATGAAGTTCATTGAACCAGATGAGAAGACAGTGTGTATTCAAACACCCATGTCAACTTGGTGGCATTGGAGATTTAGTCCCGGATCCTGAGAAAGAGGAGGAGCAGGGTATTGCAGTGCTTCACACGTTTCTGGACAGTAAAAATCACCTTCTGTTCCCTGCAGTCTGTCAAAAGGAAAGTGAACTGAACCATCCCCTTCAGCTGTGTCTTCTGTGGGAATAAGTAATATGTACAGTGCTGAAAAGCCCAGGTC
Organism: Haliaeetus leucocephalus; assembly: GCF_000737465.1. Lineage (NCBI taxonomy): Eukaryota > Metazoa > Chordata > Aves > Accipitriformes > Accipitridae > Haliaeetus > Haliaeetus leucocephalus. The sequence continues at coordinate 4,189,857 of NW_010973302.1, read as the reverse complement.
AGGTCCCGTTTAGCTCTGAGAACTGCCTGTCCTCAGCCGTGAATCGCTCACAGGATTCAGCAAAGGTGATTAAAGGATCCTTCACCCTTCGGTGTAAGCAGCATGGCATGCAACTGGAGTATGCTAATACACAGGAATAATATAAATTATTAGTGCCAAGCCCTGAAATGTGGATGTCCTGGTTAGATGCTCAGTTCAGCTCCAATAGTCACGGGACTGCCCAAGTTATCGGTTTACCCACGTAACGTGAATTTCCTGAGTACCTGCTCAGAGGGCCAGCAATGGGCTCCCTCTGTGTATTCCTCCCTAAATCTGAGGAGTTCCCTGGTTTCAAAATGCTTGACAGCATATGCAAAACTGTGAGAACTCAAACGGATTCGAAGCATTGGTCACACAAATGGCTAATGTTTGCTATTCTGGACGTTAATTTCATAAAATTAATCTAACACATCTTGAGGGAAATTAGTGCATGCAGATGCTATCATTTATCACAATTATTTTAAAAGCTCTAATCTAGCACTTCATCGAATTCTTCACATCCACTTGCATGTCAAGCGCTGCAGGAGAGTGTCTTTGCCCATGGAAGCGTCACATCCTTTCACCTGGCCGGCTTTGAGGAGGGGTGGCCAGGCAGAGAGCGGCTGGTGGGGTGTGGGGCAGGAGGGCTCAGCCCTCCTTCCACCCCAGGAGAGGTGGTGGTGGCACCAGGGAGGGGAATGTCACCCACCCCATGTGAACTATGGAAACCTCATTACTGTGTACATGCAGTCCCTCTCTCTTCAGGATGATGCTGGAGGTACCTGTCTTGTCGTCTCTCTTAATGCTATAGTGAGTGCCTTCAGTGCAGTTCTGGCTGCAGCTGTAAGCTGTGAATTTCTTTAAAACCCGGCCAGGGAACATGGTCCTGGTCCCAGCACAGTTTTCGAAGTTCCAACAATGTTGTTAGCCCAAATTGGGGCAAAAAATGCCCAAATTTCCTATGAAATAACAAACTGAAGGAAAAAAAGTTGAAAGCTATCAAAATGTTCCTTTATTAACCCTGTAGCACTTAATTTGAATTTTGACTTTTAGGGAAAAAAAATCTGTAACTAAATATGTCTTAAAAAGCTGTTAGTTTGAAAAAGGTGAAAGCATCAGTTATCCCTGAAAGAACAAAAAATACAGACAGGAAACTACTTCTGTTTTGTGAATCTGTCATTTAAATGAATACGCTTTCAGCAGTGATTTTCATTTTTTTTGGCAAGAATCTCCTGCTTCTGTTCACTTTTTAAGTCTTTTGATGCAATGGAGAAATGCTCCTCTGCAGCAAGCTAAATAGTTTTGCCTGCTGCAGTCAGGAGGTGTACGTTGAGCAGAGAGGGTTGTTTCTGGGAGGCTGTGGTGGTGCATTTCTTTCCGCCTCTCCGGGCTGATGTACGGACTCGGGAAGGCTCGCCAGCCCTTGGCATAAGCGTAAGGAGCCGGGCAGCGAAGCGACCCTTGGCTGTGCCAGGAACTCTTCCCCAGCTGAGACAGGGAGATCTGCTGTGCGTCTCAAGGACTCCTGCTGCCCGGCGGAGGGAGGTGGGGGACGGGAGGAGAGATGGACACTTCTCACAACAACCTGCAGCCAGTTCTCTCTCCTAACGACCTTGAGACCTTGTTAGTACAGTCCTCCCCTGACAGGCTGGGAGCAGTCCCTATCTGTGTTTGGAGTTCTTCTCAGTCTCAGAGTTTCCCTTATCTGCATGTGAAATGGTACCAGCGCAGCTGGCATCCCAGCAATTTGTTGATGGCAAAAGTCCATCACCTCCCGAACCTACAAGCAGCGGTACTACGGGAGGCCCTTGGAGCTCTCCTGGACCGCAGCAGGATGGGACCAGCATCTCCCCCCGAGCGGGACGCCTCTCGGAGCTCCCAAACTCTCCTGTCTGTTTGCGAAAATTGGAGGTCTGTCGCCGAAAGCCGACATGGCTGGGGCAGATTCTCTCCACTCCTTGAGGCTCGACCCTTTGCCCGTTGAGAGAAACACCAAAGCATTGACATGAATATTTTCACTGAACTCAAGGGGAATTTTTAATAGTTATGCCTCTTTTTCTCTCTTTTATTCTCTTGTATGTATTTCTCTTAGCATCTTTATGCATGCATATGTATTAACCTCAATAGTCTATAGTAAGTATGTTATAGCCAGTATATTGTAAGATACAAGTTAATGCTTTCAAATTTATACTTAAATTACTGTCGTGATTTTTATTCAACCATAAATGGATTTTAGGCTGCTATTGCACTCATAATCCCTTTAGATATAAACTGTTGCCCAAGTCTGGGACTGACTCTATCCAGCCGCACCTAGACTCTAACAGGAGTTTAGAAAGCAAGGGGGTCTTCTCTGAACCTCGTGACTCGACAGGAGGTTCTTCCTTACCCTTTCCCACATTCCTTTTTACCCTATTATGTTTTCAGTCCCTGTATACATAAGTTTAGTTCGATTCTGATTTAATTTTCTTGTGTGCATTTCATCCGTGTACTAAGTAATAGAGTGAACCTTGCCATCGAATTCTGTGAAGTTGCACTTCTATACAAATTTCTATTAAATCATTTTTCTATTGCTAATACAACTGGAGGTGATTCTTTAAGCGATCCAAACCCCTCTCATTTTTTTAATTTCCCCTGCGACAGAGGCTCGAGCAAGCAGCAGCTGTTTTCCCAGGTGCTTGTAGGGAGGTGGAAGGTAGAGGCCGAGAGCGGTCAGGGCTGATGCCGGAGCAGCCGCGGGGGTCGGCGGACCGGCTTTCGTGACGGTTTGCTGGTCATGAGGTACAGTTGCACTTTGTAGTAATCCATACAGCTTGCTTCTGACTTGTAAGTCTCGGGGCCTGTGGATTGAGCCAACAGACAATTACCTGGCACATAACCGACTCCTCCGTTCAAGGCTATAAATATGTCAGGGTACAATAGTCCTTTATTACTGTGGAATGAAGTAAAGACGTGATTTCAAATGTCATGCTTTGGATATTCAATCAGCACTTCCAATATCGTGCATAAACAATAAATTATCATATGATGTAATTTAATATCATTCTGCTTCCAGTACAGGAGGCAGAGGGAAAAAAAAAGCTATATTCAGAAATTCAATCAAACTGCTTGATTTTTCAAAGGCACAAAGCACCTGAGAGTTCCCAGTGACGCCTCATGTTAGCAGAGATTTTCCTCTAGATAAAGAACTCGTGATAATGAGCTGTGAGGCTGAATGGTTAAAACAATTATCCCCTAGAAATTCCCAGAGCTTTTTTCAACAAGTCAGAGCAGTTAAAGCCAGCAGAAAAGAACGTTTGATCAATTTTTCATTGGAAAATATACTTTTGTTGAAACTGAAATGGTTTATGGGAACATTGCACTTTTCATAAAATTTTCAGTGAAAGAATTTTGAAAGGATTCACAAACAAAATGGAAAATTACCTTTCTGATTTATTTTAGGATAGCATTTTGTACGATCTAAAATAATGTATGACGGTCAAAATGCTTCATTTCCATAAGGTCATGTTGGTATTTTTGAACGGAAATATTTTGGAATTTCCATTACACAAATATTTTTAGTATTTGGATTTTCCTGATTCAATACAAAGCCAAATTTTGCCATGGAGCAATTCCTCTAAAGGCAAGAATTTCACTTTTCTGGACGTATTTAATTATTGTGCTGTCATGTTGTCTGCCCTTCATTCACACGTGTGAGTCTTGTCTTGATGCTGTGAAGGCAGGCACAAGGTGGACTACTGTTATGCAGTTACTGAACCCCACTCTGCAAGCACTCTTGGGGAAAAATGAAAAATCTGCCTTGCTAGTATATTTTGTATTAAAAAAAAAAAAAAAAGGAAATCAGGAAAGACTTTAAAAACAACTGATGTTGCTGCTTTAGGTTTCTGTCCAAGGGAGCACGTAAGCATGGACGTAACGTCAGGCTGGTCCATAGTCCTGCTCCCCTTGGTGGGGCTCCATACCTGGGTAAGTGCTGGCCGATACTGGGGAGCTAGCAGATCTGTTTGCTGCTGGCTCCCTGGATCACTTCTCAGTGCTCATACTCGATTGCCAGTTTTCCGTTCCTCTTGGTCTGGCTTGTTCCAACATGTTATTTGCATTACTGATAATGTTACATGTGGAAATGAATGGCTTCTTTTGAAATCAGCGCGAACGTATAGAGCCTAAAAGCAATCGTACAAAAATGAGACCAAACTGTATGCTTCCAAGCTGTGTAATTGCAGAACAAGATGCTAATGTTCGTCAAAAATGCAGGCTTTTGCCTAAATGACATGCTTTGTGGGAGTAATTAATTTGTATTTAATTATTATCTAACTTGTGAAGAAATGTTCTGAAGAAGTCATATCTTCAGCACAAGTCTTTCAACATTTTTCTTTAAGATAAATTTCTTCTTTAGACTCGCAGCATTTTATATTTTGTATGATAACACCAACAGGAGACTGCTTAGCAAAAGTCAATACTTACAGTTTTTGCCTTTAAGGCTATCTCATAATTATGTATTTAACTAATCAACACTCCAGAACTTCCAGATGCAACAGATACAGGGTTTGTGAATGATTTCCCTATATACATCTTAATTTTCTAGCAGCAGCTGTAATTTATGGGATTCCATGTGGAATAGCAGGGCTAATGATGAACAAATGTGTTTTTAAAGTTCTACTGGATGCAAACGCTGGTATATGGTGAAAGGGATGAAAACAGATGACTTCTGAGCGTCAAAGCTCTTGCCTCTTGTGTGTAAATGCTCCCAAATCCTGGGTTGGCAAAGCAGAGCTCCGGAGTTGTTCAGAGTAAAACTCCTGGCCCTGTTTTCATGTAGGCGAGGTGGGGCTCATCTGTGTTGAATTGGCAGAGGGCTGCCTATCCATACCATGGCAGGACGATCCATGTGTGTTTGAGCCTGTATTCCTTGGAAGAATGGCTGGTTTGGGCAATGACATTCCTGAAAGAGCAGAGGACACCCTGTTTATAATGTTTGTCCGCAGTTGCACTGGGTTTGGCTGGGATAGAGTTAGTCGTCTTCATAGTAGCTGGTATGGTGCTGTGTTTTGGATTTGTGACCAGAGCAGTGTTGGTCACACAGGGATGTGTTAGCTGTTGCTGAGTGAGTGGTGCTTGCGCAGCGTCAAGGTCTTCTCTGTTCCTCACCCTGCCCCGCCAGCGAGCAGGCTGGGGGGGCACGAGGGGCTGGGAGGGGGCACAGCCAGACCCTACTGACCAAGGGATACCCCAGATCATATGGCACCACGCTCAGCAATAAAAGCCGGGGCAGAAGGAGGACGGGGACGTTCGGAGTGACAGCATTTGTCTTCCCCAGTCACCGTGAGGCGCGATGGAGCCCTGCTGTCCTGGGGGTGGCGGAACGCCTGCCTGCGGTGGGAAGTATGGGAAGGAGAGAAGGAATTCCTCCTTTTGCTTTGCTTGCACGCGCAGCTTGTGCTTTACCTGTTAAACTCTCCTTACCTCAACCCACCAGTTTTTGCACTTTTATCCATCTGATTCTCCCCCATCCTGCTGCGGGGGAGCGAGTGAGCGGCTGGGGGGGCTGCGCTGCCCACCGGGGTTAACCCACGACAGCTGTCCCAGGTGAGACTTGTGACATGGCATGGGGACAGAAAGAAAGGAGAGGAAAGCCCTCCGTGGTGTGTTCACAGCCGGTGTAAAGCCAGGGACGGTGCCTGGCTCCATGCTGGGCTGCATCCTTTGCGAGGCCTCTCCCCTGAGCCATGCTTGCCATACGAATGCTGGTTTTACAACGTGGAAGGCTGGGGAAGATGAATTTCCAGGATCTCTTCTATCTTCAGTGAATGTTAGCCACAGAGTTTGTCGGTGCTCGTAAAAATAATATTGTTGTATCTACTAAAGAGTATGTAAATGTTTAAGTTAAATCTAATTTCTGCTAGAAGAGTTTCTGATTCATTTCTTTTGTTAAATCTACTGGGCCCTTCTATTCAGATACATTGATATAAAACAACATAGCCAAATACAGAAGGTGGAAAATATTTAGTGTCTAGCACAGAGGGAAATTGAGTTTCTTCAGTTCCCATGATGAGGATGATGATAACGCGATATGAACTTTCCTGACAGCCCTGGATTTACAGAGGGTTGGGTATCATCGTGGAGGAGCTGCCAAGGAAACCTACCTGCATGATCCTGCAAAGTGAGGAAAAGTACTGCTGGGAGCGTGCCGAGTGCCACCAGCTTTGCTGACCTTGCCTCAGGAAATCCCTTTTCTTGCTAGAGCCCATTTTTCTTGGAAATTCTCAGCAGTAGGTTTTCACTCATGAATGCCGAAATCATCAAAACAAATGATCTGGACCCATCTGAGCTGTGTTGGTTTACAGATGAGTATCTGTGCATTAAGATATCAGCCTAGCACTCGCATGTGGTTTGTTTTCAAGTGGGAATTCTTTAGGAGTTTTATCATTGAAATACCCAGTCCTATGATTTCCCAAATTTCCCCCTCAAAGCAGATATTCCTGTGGTATGTTTTGCAAACGCTCAGAGTTCAAAATAGCGCTTGGTCTGTGTTAAGGCTCCTGTCATACTAAGTACTGCCCTATAGTGCAAATTATGAAGGCTTTTGTTTTCTTAAATAGCTGGCCGCTGGAAAAATTCAGGTCAGAGTGAGCAGGAGTCATGTTGGTTTAACTCCAGTAAAGCAGTCATGTGTAACTAATACTGTATTATTAACACTGGGGGAAATTTTCAACTTTCAGCATCTTGACAAAAAAACAGACAATAAAAATTGCTTGGTGACTTTTTCTAACCTTTGTAACATGTACTTTACTCACCAAGACCACTGCTTCTCCACTCCGTGGGCTCAGGCAGTGAAATAGAGATTACAGCTGTGCATTCATTGGGAAAATGCCTTTTTTTTTTCTGAAGTGAACTTTTAGGAAATACTAATTTATTGATTCTCACATTTTTAATCTTTTGCTCTTTCATTTTTCATGGTTTCTATCTTCGTAAGTCCGAAGTCCTGCATGGTGATACAGGTATCGAGGTAGGTGCAGGCATGGATGATCATCTGATCATCTATCAGATCACCAGAATGCAGACAGGCCTTGTGTCCTGCAAAAAGTGAAGTTTAAATAGCCAAATGCATGCAGAATTAACCCAGCTGTGTGACTCGTTGTCCAACCTGGCTTTCCTCCCTGGCCCACCTTGCACACTGGGCTCTTATTTCGTAAGGGCAGTTTGTGCTTAGGTGCAAAATTGATGATTACAGAAGTCTAATGTCCTGGAGCTGCTTCTTGAGCCAGAAAAGGTCAATAAACGGAAGGGACACCGTCCCACCGATGGACAAAGAGTCTCTGTCCTGCGGCTGGGAAGGGGCGTATGACTTTAACAATAAGGCAACCTGCAGACTAAAAAGTTGTCTGTGAGAGAAAACAAAAAAAGTGGTTTTGGAAAAGGATGGTTTACAACTGAAAAATGAAAGTTTTAATGGGAAGTTTTCATCCTGCTCTATTCAGAACAGAAATACTTGTTCTGTGGTGGATAATACAGTTATGACTATTACTGTACTGCTTCACTTCTATGAGGCATGTGGAAATAATTCTTGGTTATATTCAGTCTTTACACCATCAAGAAATTATAAAGGTTGCGTTCTCCCTTTCAAAACTGTGAGTAGTGGCAACTAGAGAAAGAACAAGAAGAAACTTCTTACAACTGGCAGATAGCAGGAGGAGGAGATGATGTGGCAGGAGAAGAACAATTTAGGATTTTTAATTGAGTAGCTAGCTTTTAATGTGAAAGCAGCAAGTAACTGTTTTTAAAACTAATGCCTGTGAATATTATTAATTTTCTTAATAGAAAACTAATGGTTTTGCTTTATTGCCCTTCCTCAACCACCTTCGCTGACTTGGGTGGAGGACCACGTGCTGGCTGTTTTCATGGCCAGGGCCACTCACTGCATCTTCCCTGCCGTGCTTTGGCCAGGTATGCTGCACCGGTGCTCTCCTCCAATCCTTCCCTTAATACTTGGTTAAAAGGTGTTGGCGTTTCAGATGAAATGGATTTCAAAGGGATGTTTGACAGAGGAAAGTACTTAACCTGGAGAGGTGAGGAGAAGTGAGTGGATGAAGGAGGGACTGCAGAGAAGAAAAAATAATTATGTGTGAGCACATATGTGGAATATTTTCCAAAGTGCTTTAACCTGGGGAAATTTTTTCCTGAAGTGGATGGTGCTAAATCAAAGAAAAGGGGGGATTCATAATTGTGGGATTAATTTGTGGGCTATTTTGGGAGCTAGCAAGATCTATTTGGAGATGTAAAATAAGTATTTTATCAGTTCATTTTTCTGAAGAGCTAGACCTTGCTTGCAACTGTAAGTAATCTGTATGACAACTCCCAGTGAAACATGTTTCATACATCATTTTAGTTCACTGTGTGACTCTAGCTAGTGCCTTGTGCTAAACTACATTGTTCACAATCGGGTGATGCGTTATTTATAGTCTAAAATAATGAGCGATAGCTTGGGAATACACATTCTCTGAAAGCTCCCAGGGCAGGTTCAGCACATATTTCCACGGTGAGTTGTACCTTACATCACCCCGCTGCTTTCCCCATTTCTTGCCAGACAGCGTTAAGGAGCTATTGACCTGTCTGATGCTGTTCCTGAAGGGCTTGAAAACGTGAATGCGGCGATGTCTCGTGTCCGCCCGACCCCACTTCGGGGCAGCTGCTACCATGTGTCTCCAGCAACAGCCTGAAGGACGGAGAGGAGAGAACGAGTATCGGGATTGCTTTGAGAGGTGCTGCCCATGTCAGGGCCGAGGAGAGGTGCAAAGGGCTGGAGGATGTGTGTGGACGTGGCGTGGGACAGCATTTGTTCTGGCAGAGGCCACAACCCCAGCAGAAGGATGACTTCACCGAGCGGCTCAAGTGTGGGCTCAGCAGAACAAATCCAGGCTGTGAGCACAGGCATTTGATCCGGTGCCTGGGAACCCATTGCAGCCTGGACATGAGGAGTCAACCACGTCATCAGCAAAGGTAAACGGAGTACAGCTCCCTCTGCAAACGGAGGCACTGGCCATTTAACGCAGAACAGCCGTTGTGCTTCTTCCCACAGCAGCGGCAGTGCCCACGCTGCAACAGCCTGGGACCCTGGCTGTGGCACTTCTGAACTCGGCACTGTTTCAGCGGCTAATGCTTCATCTGCGTTAATACTTTTTTTTTTTTAATACAGAACCACTCTTTTTCAAGTTCGTCTTTCCTATGTGCGTTATGCACACATGCACGCGTTTTGGATCAGCTGTATGCACTGCACACAGATATGCAGGTTGCTTAAAAATTTATTTGATCTAAGAATTTTTTTTTTCCTCTGACAAGTCCTCCTGGCTCTGGTTTTCAGTGGTGGAAAAAGCCAGCTCTAGCCCTGGAGAGCTGGAAGAGTGAGACATCTCCGGTGTACTCCAGAATAGGAAGAAATCGAGACATCATTTTAAGGCCATGCATCATTCCTAGAAAATAAGCTTGCATATTTTACATAAGAATTGCATAATTACTTTGTACCTCTGCACAGGGCTAGTTCTTTTGCATCTCATAATACCAGGAGTTTTTAATAGACATCTTAAAGACTCCGTTGTCTTTGGCAGCATCCTGGCAGCTTGGCACGCAGCGTAAGCTGTAACAATGACACTGGCTCCCTTCCCCTCCCCTCCCTTAAACACCGTGTTACTGAGAATACAAGAAAATCTGGCAGAAGTCAGCGCTTTCCTCCTGGGTATGCCTCTCTCACCCACCGCCCCGTGTGCGGGAGGCTGCCGGCCGGCCGGAGCGAGATGTTGCACCCCGGGAAAGGAGTGACATCGTCCCGGGTGTCGGGGTACCCCGGGGTGCCCCCGTCCCCTGTTTTGAGCAGAGAGAGGTGCATTTATTTACCTGTGAGAGCTGAGAAACGTGCACTGGCCAGAGACAAACCAAAGGCTGTCTGATGGGGTGTCTACGTGACCAACAAGCCCAGTCACTGGGTCTCACTGGGATTTTGTGTGTGTTATTTTGGCCTGCAGTTTGCTTTAGCTCTCTCGTTCTTGTATTTTTTACACTATACTGGAAGCCACTCCTGTCTCGGATGAATCCATGTAGCTTGTTTCTAAAACACTTGCAATATTCCCTTAAGGCAGCAGGGGAAAAGGGGGGCTTTCAAAATAGGGTTTATGGGGAAAATCCTTCTCTTTGCAATTTATTTCACTGGCTTTGTCCCCCCCAATCTGCAGCGGTGAAGGCTCTAGCCATACCTTGGCGGTTGTTTCGTGGGCTGTTGAATTTCCATAGTTGATGCTGTTCACAGGGATGGCTTTTGGTTTGTCTCTGCAGGGGCTGGTTTTGGTTATTGAGGTCTGGTGATGTCCTGGGAACTGCTGAGATTTGTGCAAGTCATCCCAGGCGCTGTGACCGCAGGGCGGACCGTTAGGTGATCTGAATATTACTTGGAATAGCCTTAGTCTAAAAGCCGAGTCCTGCAGGCCCTGGGAAGCGTGGGGGCACGGGCTGTTCCGCTGGGTTTGTGCGGGCATGGGCAATCCCAGCATTTCTGCAGAGCGGAGAGCGGTTGGGTTAGAAGTGCCCGTGCCATCCGTGGCATCGGTTGCATCCCCAGCGGCAGCTCACCTTGGCCCCGAGTCCCCCAGATGCCCCAGTACCCCGGTGTCCCCAGTGCAGGGTACCCCGGAGCCCACGGACAGCCGGAGTGCAGCGGGGCAAGCACCGTCTGCCCAGAGCACTGACGGGTGTGCAAAGCTCCGGCAGCTCAGGCAGTTGCAGTGATTTTCTGTGCAACTGCAAGCGGACCAGAAGCCAGCAATATTGCCGTAGTTTCCTCATCGGATTTTAAAAATCTGAGGTTCACCTCCCAAAATTTTCCAAAGCTCTGGTCTCTGGTGGTACCTCTGCAGCACGAGGCGGCGGGTGGTGACCAGCAGCTTCTTGCTCATTCGTACAGGTGGGAAGGTCGTTGTCCTCAGAAGCGTGCGATGAAGCTTGCGAGGGGCACGGCGTGCTCTGCAGGGACTTCACGGCAACAGTCATCTCGCAGAGCGAAGTATCGGAATGGTACGATGCATGTGTACAGGCCAGAAGGGTGCATTTGCTTCAAGTTAGCTAGCTAAAACCCCCTGAGAACTAACTGCGTGATCTGGTTAAGAAAGGTGACAGTCCTTGTTGGGATCTCTCTCTCCTGAGGTGTCGACTGCCTGGTTGTGTTGCAGCACGACGCATGCTAGCGGGAAGCAAACCTGCGGTGAGGAGCGGGAGGTCACCGGGCTGCGGCTGCGCTTAACGTCAGCGAGTGCCGGGGCTCTGCTCCGGCCAACGCGGCAATGCCAGCGCAGCGTGGGAGACAACGTGCTCTTGACTTCTTCGTGGGTAAACACGTGCCAAAGCAGAGCCCGTGCGTAGACCCGGCTTCAAAACCTCAGGTGCAGCAGCAGAGCAGGTAAAATGTGTTGTTTTGGTTTTTTTTTTTTTCCACAAAAGCGATTCTTAGAAATAGTCAGTAGTTTTTAATAATTATTTTTTATTAACAAGCGAGAATAACTCTCTGAATAACTTGACACAAAAGAAACAAAGTTTGAGGTGGTATGCATTTCTGAGTATCTGTTTATCACATTTTAATGTTGATGGAAAAAGGGAGAAAAATGTTGATGGCATTTTTGTGAAATTCCACCCGTTTATGACCATATGAAATTAAAGCTTTTATACACTTATAAAGAATCTCCAAAGGGAACAAATATGTTTTTCCTACTGGAGTCTGCTTAAAGCATATAACAAATACGATTGCACAGCTCAATATTTCATATAAAACAATATGCTCTACCATTTTAATTTTCCCATATAAAATTGTTTTTCATATGAATTCATGTTGCATTATTTTCTGATTCCAACTAAATTAGAACTATATAGATATAAATGATATACATTACATTTATTATACATAATCTAGGTAAATATGGAGTAATTCATCAACCATACCTCAGCTTTCATATAAATTATCTTGGTGGCATTTTCGCTTTTATATAAAGTCTTAGAGTTGAAGGAATATTTGACTGTATTTGTAACTATTGTGGCATTAATTTAATTGCATTTCTACATAAGAATTAATTTTACTTTCTCATAAGGCGTGTGGAAAGCGGAGAGAAAGGAGGTATGGCAGGTTTTACTTCTAAGTATTTTCAGATTTCTCTTAGGTGGCTGGATGCTGTGGGCTGTGCCAGACCCCTCTCGCAGGCGGTGGCGGAGCGGCAGCCTCCCCCCGGGGGGGTCTGAATCCTCGAGGTGCTTTCCTCGGCCACCCAGACCCTGACGCCTTCTGCCGGATGGTAACGCCGCCGATGCCGCTGGCATCCCCGGGGATTCCCAGGTTGCGGAGCCGCGGGGACTGCTGTGCCTGGGGCAGGACGTGCCAATGGGACCGCGGTGCAGGAACAGCTACGTGGGGACCGGTGCTCGCCCGGCGTCACCACTCCTTTGCCATCGCTGGAGGTCAAGAAGTAGAAGGCGGCCAAACGCCAGGAAACCAAAAAAAGGTAGGGGGCTGGGGGAGCGCAGCCCTGGCAGCGCCCTTAGGGGCAGGGTATTAGGAAAACCCAATTTCCAAGGTACATGGTGGAGCAGGAGCCGCCCCGGTGCGACCTCCCTGCTCCAAAGGCATCGGGGATCGGCGATGGGGCGCAGCGCGGCCGCGGGCGCAGAGCCCCGTCCCCCCGCTCCGCTGCGGCACAAGGGCAGCGGGGGGTGACAGTGTCTGGTGGGCGAGCTGCCCAAACTGGCCGGGGGGCCGGGCGCCGGGCTGTCATCTCCGTCACCGGGAAATTGGTCTTTTGGTGTAATTTTCCTCCAGTAATTAGTCTCTCTGTGATTTTTAGACTTTGTGTCATGTTGTGAATGCAACGTGTTCGACAGCATACCTGCCGGGGAAAATATCTTCTGTGATGGGTAAGGAAATATCATTTTTCATGAAAGACATCAGAAAAAATTGAACGTGAAACTTCTGAACAGTTGGGGGCACGATGACTTTCAATGATAGGGAGGACTCTGTCTGAGCCAGTCAGCAAGTGTCAAACTGCGCTAGCCTGCCTTTTTCTTGGCCGTTTGGGCTTTTTAGTTCTGCACAGGGCAGCACGGGCACGGCGCTTTCTTAACACCCGGTCCTGGGGGCAAATGGGATAGCTACGGGCAGGAGATGTTTCACTGCATAAACCTCCTGTAGATGTACCAGGCACAGGGAAAAAAGGGGCAGCTGAAAACCAGAGACAGCAGAAAAGCACTGCGCAAATGAAGGCCTCGCTTCTTTAAAGGATTTTGTCGCATGTTTAGGGATTCCAATAGATTAGTTGACTTCTGTGCAAATAATGGCCGTCAAATTTAAGCCCGAGTATTTTGTTGGGTCTTAATATTGTAAGTGAGGTAAGTGTGTATGGGGTTTTTTTTAATACTGAGCCAACCTTATCGGAAAACGGTCATTTCCAGTGTGCGGTGGAGCTGCGAAGGGGACAGGGCAGACCCCACCAGAGCTGCTGCTGGACGGGCTCAGCGGGGTCAGACGGCTCGAAGCAGACCACGCTCTTCGCACCAAGGAGCAGCCATAGGCTCCAGAGCTGCTGCTGGGACCCAGTGGGGACCACTGATGGGTCTGGTCCGGAGCGGTGTCCGCGGGACTTTGGCTGGAAGAGCCGTGTGGGCAGCCTGCGGTGGCCGGGCGGCTGTGGAGCCCTTTCCCGGGGCCGCCCGCGGCGCGGCTGGGAATCGGCTCGGAGCGCCGCATCCATCACGCCCAAATTGTTCAGCAACCTCCAGGACAGCGTGAGCAGCAAGCAGCATCTGTTCCTCCCCGCCAGAGCCGCGATGATGGACTGCCAAGGACGGAGCTCCCTCCTCCTAACTTCTCGCTGTCTGGAAGCCAAGGTGAGATCGAGTCGATGTAAGACGCGGCCACGGTGCCCGCAGCTGGCGGGGCTGCCTGTGCGGGGAAGGGAGCGGGGCGGTGGGTGCAGACCCTGCTTCGCCCCAAAGAGAGCTCAGTGCAACGCCTGCCGAAAATTGTGAGGGCTCTCCCGACTGGTTCGGTAGGGACTGGGTGAAGTGCGGGGTTTTGCCAGGCGCCGTTCCAGATTTAAGTGGGGAAAAGCGCGAGTTCCCACCCGAAGCTGCACAGGACAGGACACGTCCTCGTCCTCATCCCCCCTGCCCGTGGCAAAGAGAGGACAAAGGCCCTTCTCCCCATCGGGAAGCCCCCTGCGCTGGAGAGGGCTGAGCAGAGGAGCGGGAGGCAGCACGTCCTGAAATAAGGCGTAATGCCGCTTTCATAAAGGGATGCGGAATTAGATAATCTAGGAGTTTCTTACGTGATTTGGTGGAAGTTAAAATACCATATGTGTTAGGGCTTGCAGGATACTGTGTTATTTTTAACATCCACACATTTGTAGGAATTGTAACTAAATATGTTTTCCAACAGGAATAAAAGTACAGGCTTAGGTATTTTATGAATGGCAGCTGTGTCAAGAGTGATTCAATAAAAATATGTGCACGGTGCTATTAATCCAGGCAGGAATTTCGCTGGCGCTGCGCGGGGTGTCTGGAGCAGAGTTAAAGTCCTCGGCACTCACGCTGCCCGAGCCTGCGTCTCACCGGCCTTCGGAGCGAGCCGGAGCTCAGCCAGGCTTTCCCAACAGCGCATGCCGGGGATATTTAAGGGGGATGTTTTCACAGTGCATTAGCTGGGCGGTATCCTTGCAGAAACCCGTGGGATCATCTGCCCTCCCGCTGCTGAGGGGAGTTTTGCGAAAGCATTTTGCCTCCTCCTGGCTGAAGGTATGGGGAGACATTGGCCTCTGCCAGCGAAGCAGAAAAAAGATGCTCACCCTTTTCTACCTTTAAATCGCACCTTTTCTAGCAATAATTGGAAGAACTGATATTTACAGTTAGTTTGTCTTGGAAATGACTTATGTCCGCACCACGTGAAAGGGATGGTAATACAAACGGCAATAAATAAATTACGCGGGGCAAGTGGCAGGCAGTGATACTAAGGCTAAAAGCAAGCGTGGCTGTTGCACCTGCACGTGCTGCGCTCGTTACTCTAGTTAGGCGCAGGCATAAAAGAAAATATTATTGTTATTGTTGTTGCTGTTATTATTGTAATTATTACTCCCGTTTCCCGCTGGGGAGCGGAGGTGCGAAGCCCCAGGTGGCAGCTTCACGGTGGGGTTGGAAACCCGCGGGGGGGTGAGTTTCTGTGCCTCTGCAGACCCCGTCCCCGGGGCCCTGCCCCACACCCCAGCCTGGCTGCTGGCACAGCCGGCGGACAGGGCAGGACCCCCGCCAAGTGCCCCAAAAGCTGCAGGAGGCAATGGGGAGAGGGTCTGCCCCATGCTGCCCCGTCCCCCATCACCGCAGCCGTGCCGGCAGCCTTTTTCCCTGCCGGGATGGTGATGCCGGGGTGAGCGCCCGGCGAGGCGATGCCTTGGCGATGCCGCTCGGCTGCGGCTGCTCCCGGGAGTGCTGGCGGTGATGCCTTGCCGCGGTGAGGCCGGGGAGACCCCACAAGCCCCCAGCCCCGCAGCAGGCGAGGGTCTGTGTTCGCGGTCCCGTTGCTCGCCAATGTCGGGAGGTGTGCTCAGCGTGCCCTGCGGCCCGAGGGGAGGTGGCAGATGCCACCGAGCCGGCTGTGGGGCAGGCTGTAAAGGCTTCGGCGTCGTACCTGCGAGGGGATCAGATGAAACACTGCGGGGAGGGCAGCTGCCGGCACGGCCCAAAATCCGGCAGGGATGGGCTGACTTCTGGGGTCTGCCCAGGTCCTGCACCGGCGCTTGGAAACGGCACGAGCGGGGGCCGGGTGAGGCCCCCTCACCTGGGTGGTTTCCTTGCGCGGTGCAGGGAGGTGGCGGCGGTGGCATTGGTGGCGGTGGCCGTGGTGGCCGCATGGAGCCAGGGCTGCCCTCTGCAACCTGCTGCTCTCCCGAGCACGCCTGGGTGCGTGCTGGCCGAGCTGCTCTTCCATCCCGTCCCACGTCGGATGCAGCTGGGCCGTCCCGGTCCTTCAAACCCGCCCTGGAGCTCCTTGGAAGCCCCGTGGGCACCAGGCACCTGCGAAGAGCCGTGGAAGCCGTGTTGCCAGCCCGGCGCGGGGCGGCGCGTGCCGGCAGCCGTTCCGCCCGCGTACGGGCGGGGCAGCCCCGGCGCAGGCAGTGCCTCAGTTTACCGCGGAGGCTGTGCAGCTTCACCGCAAGCCGTCTCTGCGGGCGCTTGCGGGGGTCTGGGTCACCCCACGCCTGCCCTCTCCCCTCCAGCCACCGCAGCCACCCTTTTCCCCGTGCCGGGGGCTGGCTCGGCCCGGGTGGGAGCGCGGGGGGCTGGTGCCCCTGCTGTGGGAAACGCCAGCCTGCCCGCACTTCCCATCGCTAAGCAACAGCGGGTGAAATATATCCCGATTTCTGCTGCTCCCATTTGGCACCTCCCACCATGTTCTTTCATGTGCAGTTGCACAGTGTAGCGGATAAAAAGCCCGTTTTCTATCTTTGGGTGCCAGTGCACATTGTAGCCATCGTCGGGAGGACAGGCAAGTCAATTGGCAAAGAGTAAATGACTGACATTAAGACCCTGAGCGACTGCTTGTACCGAGACGCTGTTATTCATCTTGGGCCCGGATGCTGCCAAGCAAAGTCCAAAAAGTTTTTTTTGGTTTTTTTTTTTTTTTTTCACATCAGAACTTCAAGCTGATCAAAGAAACAAACACTTTTAATGAAACATATGCAAGATACTTAGAAGGAGAAGATTCACAATGCATCTGCTGCGGGACCAGAAGGCTTATCAAAAGTGTGAAGTAGGAGGAGAAAAATTACGAGTGTATGATGCCAGAGAAGATTACAGAAATATTAAGCAGAAGGAATGTAAACACGTATAGCTGGTGATAGCTGGCGCGCGACTCGCCGCGCACAAAGAGCCGCCATGCAGCGTTGGTCTGAGGATGCTCTTGCCGTTGTGTGCGAGAGCTGGCATGCAGGGGGTGGGTGGCTCCCGCCGCAGCCCGGCCAGGGACCCCTGCAGAAACCCACGCACCCAGCCCTCCCATCCCACCCCTCGTCCCGGGAAGGCAGCCGGGCCCCAGGGATCAGGCAGGGCCGGCCATGGCCACGTTTCAGAGGACAGTCCCCCTCCCAGGATCCCCTCTCTCCCGCCGTCTGGCTCCATCTCGACACCGAAACACGGGCAGAGAGCCGGCCACGCCGTCTAGTTCAACTGTCCTTAGAGCCGAGGAACGTCGCAACGGGAATTTGCATCTTCCTTATGAAACAAAAACTTCAACGTAATACCAATTTTCTTGCGATATGTTTTATTGAAAACATAAATACTGTGAAAAACTGTAATTTCTAGTGATAATATAGTAGGTTTACTATCAGCAGGAATATCATGTAATTATTTCTGTTCCACATTCAGGAGTGTGCAGACATATGGCTTATCTATTTCAGCCACTGGCCAAATTCTGCTCTCCCTTAACCCTTGCAACCTCGGTGAATTCAGCGAGGCTGCACAATTATAGCTGGTAGCAGGATCTGGAGCTCTTATTTCTTGTTAAATGAATATTTTTCATTTTCAAAGCTGCCTTCCTGTCTCCCCACATCCAGACTGCTATTCTTGCTGTGCAGTATAGTTTTGCTTTGTCCCTTCACAGTGCTGGCAGTTGTGTGCAATGGGCTTTCTCCGCCAGTAAGTGCCACCACTGGCTCCGCTGCAGGGCAGTGTTGGGGTGTCCCGGGAGGGGTCTCTGTGCCCCCTCCTCAGGCTGCTGGTGCTTTTTTGGGGGGCTCAGTGTGGGCAGGGGCAGGGCACGGTGCCCTGCTGAGCACGGTGCCCACCGGGCGTGGGAGGACGCGTGCTCGGGGCCCTGCTCTGCCGTGGGGACGGCCGGCAGCATTTCTAAGGGCTGAACCACAGAGGCTCAAGCACCAAGATGACAATAGCTAAAAAATAATTCCTCTCCAAAGGGCAGGTTAGCAGCCTCTGGAGTTTTAACGCAGTCTCGTGGCTTCTGTAAAAAGCCATTTTGCAAGCCTAACCGCATGCCTGAGCAAGAAATGCACGCGCTGTGCTGGCTGGAGGGTGCTGTGGGCATCGTCCCGGGTCCTCCTCCTGCCTCTGGCTCCCTCGGGATGGCAGCTGGGCAGATGGGGCTGCCGTAGCATTCCCGGTCTTTGCAAAAGCAGAGGGAGGACCCACCAAGGGCTGGTCCAGCAGTGCATTCGGCTTAGTAACCTGCCTCGGGCAATGGCCAGCGCCGCTGCAGCATGAGATACAGGCGAGGGAGCTGCTCCGGGATGGCTGAGCCAGCACTGACCGGGCACGCTGTGGCCTTGTACTGTGATCTGCAGCCCTAAAACCGCTACGGACACCCCAATGCGGGCCAGCCCTGCTTCCCAGGGTCCCAGCTCCCCTTCCAGGGGCAGCCGTGCCCAGGCTGCTTATGGGGCTGGTGTGGCTCCCCAGGTTTGCAGGTCCTGCCCCAAGCCGCTACCCCACATGGCTGAACTGCAATGTGGTGCTGATCGCACTTCACCAATAATAACCCTCTCTATCAAACGATAATCAAATTTAGTCTTTTTCCTTAAATATTTATGTGCTGACCTAGCAGTTTGATAAATCTCATAGGCAGCATCCTATCTGGGTACTATCAAATAATCAACCATCACTGTCAGTCAGGACTGGCTTCTGTCTCTGTTGCTGTTGTTTCCCATTTCTTTTCCTAACACCCGCGCAGGAAAATGCCTGTTTTTCCCTCTGCCCAGGAAGGCTGATGCTCCAGTTTCCCTCTTGGCATTGCTCTGCAGGCAGGCGGGGGATGAGTCGAGGGGACGTGGCAGGTCCCGGCTGCCAGGTCAGTTTTGCCCGAGGTTACCAGCCACAGAAGACCCACCAGCATATGCTGAGGCGGCCAGGAGGCAGGTTTAATGTATGCTCCTGACCTTTCCAATCGCTCTTCTAAGCTCTGCATCTGCGAGGCTGCCTGGTCACCCAAGAGGGACGGGTGCCCTCACTTTGCCCTGTTCGGGAGGTGAAGCCCCCGCCGCTGCTGCCTCCCCCATCTCTCTGACTGGAGAAGGAAAGGAAGAAGCACCAGGCTCTGAAACACGCGGTGGTGTGGGCAGCACGGCCATTGTCACCGCTTTCCAAAATGTCTGGCAGATGTTTCCTCGCCTTTTGTGGCCACAGCTGCCAACAGGAATAGAATAGAATAGAATAGAATAGAATAGAATAGAATAGAATAGAATAGAATAGAATAGATTTTCAGTTGGAAGGGACCTACAATGATCACCGAGTCCAGCTGCCTGACTCCTTCAGGGCTGACTGAAAGTTAAAGCACGGTATTAAGGGCGTTGTCCAAATGCCTTGTATACACTGACAGGCTTGGGGCATCGACCACCTCTCTAGGAAGCCTGTTCCAGGGTTTGACCACCCTCTCGGTAAAGAAATGCTTCCTAATGTCCAGTCCGGAAGGCTCAAGTTTTCGAGGAAGGTTGGCACACTGCTGTCCGCGGACCATTGGTGGTCCAAGGAGCAGAAAGAAACTGGGGACCCACTGGGAGTGGGTGGGCGGGTGCCCCCAGTTCCCAGCTGCTAGATGTGACTGAAAGGAGCCAGGCCACCATCCAGCACGGCTTGGCTAGTGAAGACACTAGTTCCATTGCCGTGCTGGGGGGCTGCAGGGGTGGCAAGACCGCACTTTCCCACACCTGTGAGGGTGGGATGACCAGTAAGGCAACTGGGCATCACACCCTGCTCAACCACAAGGCAGGGGGGCTTTCCTGTGTTTTTTTCCAAGCAGTTATTCTGGGTTTGCAACATGGTTACTGAAGAAGCACTTCCAGACTCCGCATTCAGGTGAAGAGCAGTGTCTGCTTTGGAAAAGCTCGAGCATTCCTTAGAAATGCACTGTTTATTGTGGTTTATGAATAGCTCTCATGGTGTCATGTAAAGCCTGAAGTATTACGTACCACTCAGCGCAGTGTTGCTTGTTGGAGAAGGAGCCCTAGCAAAGTCAGACTTCTCTGCGGTTTTCAACATTTGTAAAAGCAAGCTGGAAATAAAAATAAATGAAGGCATGCAAATAAAATTCTTTCCAAAACACCCATGCTCAAGTGGGTTTTTTTCTACCACTGTTTTTAAAAAAGCATCTGGCAAGCCTTTCTTCAAATTTATTTTAGCTAAATGCAAACAAACAACAACTCTAATAAGCATAGTAGCATATTCATTAACAGTTCTGGCTACAGCTTTTGAAGATAAGATGAGGAAAAAGTTCTTTAATTTTACTTGGGGAAATGTGTACGATCACCATGAAAGGGATTTTAATCATAAATAGCAAGGCGTATAAATGCATATAAAGCCCTCCTAGCACAGACATCACCTTTTCTGCTTCTCCCGGTGAAGGTGGAGCCGCAGGAAGAGCCGCAGCCCTGTAGAGCGGGCGCTGCATTCGCACAGCCCTTCTGTCTGCTCGGATATTGGGGTGGACACCGGGGTTCACCCTGGTATAAAGCCAAATAATAAAACACCCCACTGGAAACAACCAATCTGTTCCAGCCTCATACGCTCTCCTGCCGGCAAAATGCCTGTGGTTTTTGCTTCTTGCTGAATCTAATGATCTACGTGAAGTAGCTTAACTGCTCCAAACTCTTCCGTTGGCTTTGCTTTCCGAAAGAAGAGCTCTCGTGGGAAGGGCTGGGCACCGCGCCGTCCCCCCGGCGCGAGCAGGCAGCCTTGGGGGGAGCGATGCTCGGGCCGGGGTTTCCCAGGGTTTGCCAAGGGCAGGACTGCAATGCCTGGGGACGGACGGACAGACGGACATGCACATGACACCTACCTGAGGTTTTCTTCATTTCAGACCCTTTTGGTCTAGGGATTCAGAATCGCAGGAGCTTGTGTTTGTTGTTTCAGTATTCGTCAATCAATTCCCACTTCAGCGGCCAGCAGAAATATCCAAGGTTCCTTTTTTACAGTGTTTTCTGTATGCAATGAACGTCTCAATTACAGCAGGCCTCTTTGTACTTATATCCTCAGCCTTAAACTGTTTCATTTGCATGCACTGGGTGACTATATTTTGTTGTTGAAAAGTTAGCCTTCAGAAATGAAATTCAAAAATTCATCAACTTGAAAAGAGCTGTTGGGCATAGAAACTGCTTGATCATTTCTCAGCAGGGCCTCCGACACCCGCAATCTGAACTACGCAAATGGCCCGGCAGCCCCCTGAAGAAGCACACAGACAGGGAGCCCTTTCTCCAGGATCACCCCAAGTCGGCACCAGGTGAAGGAGGTGCCAGCGCATGGCAAAGCACGGGCACGTGAACCGCACGGAGGGAGATGCTGCAAGTTTCGGTAAAGCTGTGGATCCCATCGCCTTTGAATGAAAGGTGGCTGGCAACAACAGGATACAGCTGTAAAGATATAATTTATTGAACATTACAGTTATGCCTTTCAAAGGTCAGCATTGCACTGTCTAAATTGGCTGCACGGGGTTTTGTACGAGGAAAGATAAGAGCAAATAACCTGTAGGCACGATCCCTAATGAAATCTGTTCTCACATGTAAATTGATGTTTCGCCCTGCCTCTGGCATACGGCAGACCCAGCGCGGCTACCCTTCGGCACACAGCCGAAGCTCCCGGCTCCCTTCCCGGCTGCAGCCGAACGATCAGACGGCCGCCGGCACGCCGGGATGCTCCCACCGGCGACGCATCCAGGGACAGCACGACCGCACCTCGCCTGGGCGCGGGGCTTTCTCCGTCCCACCGAGGCTGGTGCACGTGCTCCAGAATTGCAGAAAAATAATGAGAAAAACACGTTTGCGACGGTATAAATGAGACTCATTAGAAAGCAAGTGGAAAAGATGGGGCTGATGTGAGACATCAGGACTAAGAGTTTCCCAGATTCGTTTAGTATTCACCGTGCGTAGTTTCTAAGAAGTCATTGCGTCTTTGCAAAAATTTCACCGCACACCTGCGTATCACGACGGTTGTTTCAGGCCTCGATCACACGATGCCTTCCCCAAGCCATTGATAATCACGTCAGGTTACTCAGGAGAAGCCAATATTTTTGTGCAAAGCTCAGATAGTAGCAGGTAATGAGTATTCCCATCTCAGCAGATTTCTAATGCAAACTCATACAGAGAAATATTACACATTAGCCTCCTTTAGAGGAAGCTCATTAAAATAGGAGTGTTTGCACTCCCACTGCTGTATGAAGATGTTGCATTTTTCAAATTTGATTCCTAAACCAATTAGTTTTCCGTACTATAAATGCCTTTCTTTATACACTACACATTATAAGGCAGGGTTGTCATTTCTTTAATGGGAATCATTATTTGAGCTGAAATGTTTGGTCTGGTGAGTCAAGTTGGTTTCCATTGTGTAAAGTAAAAATGTAGCTGTCATTTGCCTGCTGCTTCTTGCTGCAGTGGTTTCTGGATGTTGAAGCATCCAGAGGGTACCCAAGCCCTGGATCCCACGGGATCCCCTCCGGGCAGCGGTGTGCCCGGGCGGGCCATGGGCGCAAATGCGCCCGTCGCCCGCCCGGGCACGCCGCTGCCTGGAGGGGATCCTGCCCACGTGCTTTTACTTTGTCTGAGATGAACCAAAGTTTAATGCTGCTGGAAAATGTCCTCGGCTGCAGGACGCGTGCCACGAGGCGCTGTCTGCACCGTCTGAATGGGAGCGTGGTTTCTTTTCCTTCTCGGCAGCTATCCTCCGATGCTAAAAGCTGATGGAAGCTGGTATCTGTGCTGCCTTTTCTCAAAAATGTTCGCCCCCCTCGTTGGGCGACCCACGTGGGTCCCTGCCACCACTCCCGTCCCCGGAGCCGCATCGTGTTCCCCGGGCAGGGATGCCTGCGCAGCAGCGGTGGGAAGGAGGCTGCAAGGGTCCCACTGCTGCTAATATCTGATCCATGAGAAGTGTGTGTGTGGGGGGGTAAACGAGACGTTTTTACTGCACACTTCAACCCTGTCTTTAAAGTATTGAGCTAGCATAAAATCCTGTTCCTTTTTAGAGGGATGCATTGCAAGAAGCTGGAGACATTTTGAAGACATACACAAGGAATCTGTTAAATTACATTTGTATTAAATTAACTTGGGTGGTCCGCGCGTTATCGAACATCTAAAGGACCGGAGAAAACGTATAGCTTAAGAAATGTATTATCACTATCTGCAGTGACCTGTTTAGTGGATGTCAATATGTTTTCTTTTAGGAGGACTCATTCATTTTTGCTCATAGTGAAACTATCCAGCCTCCCCGAAACATCTCAATGGGTGGTTCTGGGTGTTTTGCAACATGTGTGGGGTGACGGCTGCTCTCTGCGGTGGTTACCGGAGGTCGTGACTAAGAGCCATCAGACACGTATAACACCAGCTCTGTCTTTGGGAAAGAACAATGGAAAATTCTCTTCATTTCTGCAGCAAAACAGCTATTGCCACATGATTGCTCATTAGCAGTAAACAATAATTCTCTTTGTATTTGTTCACGTTTAGTGCAGCTTTATAAAAAGTCAGTGCCTGATAGACTAAATCATTGAAATGAAGACAGTGAGCCAAATTTAGCTTTCATTTACTGCCCTCAGGAGAGATGACCAGAATGTCATTAATAAAGTAAACAGCAGTAGGTGGCTTACGAGTAAAAGACATTAATTCCTGAAAGCAGGACACACATGGCAACATGTACATTGGCCAATAGTTTAAAAATAATTACATCTGAGTTGTTTATACAAACGTGGCTAGATTTTGGTTTTATCTGAACTGATCAGATCTGTCCTGAAAACCAATCTCAATTCTGATTTCTATCCGGTCTAATGGTTCCCTGACCTATATCTACCGCTTACAGCATGCACGGACAATAACAGCAGAAAAAAATGCTATTGCCTGTCTGCACATGCTTAGGGCAGAATACGCAGCTTAGATATCGATGTGCTTTTGTGAGCGGCGATGAAATACGGCGTCAGGTGGTGGTGACGGTGACGGAGGAGCTGCACGCTCCCCGGCGAGGTGGCAGGGATGCCCGAGGTCACCCCGGGCATGCCGCTGCTTCGGGGCTCGGTCGCTTCACGAGGCTTCGGCACGTGGCAGGGCTGGGTCACGGCCGGCTCGCTGCAGTGGAGGAATGCGTTCCTGTCATGGCACCAAGTGGTTATAATATACGTGATTTTGTTCAAGCTGATAATCAACCAGAGTCCTGCATTTTGAACAAGTCCAGGCATTGAAGAAGCCCCGTGGAAAATCTGCCTAGCCACAGGTATGTGCTTGCTGTGGCAAGTATATCCTGGGTGAGTATGTGCCATACCCTATACATCCATATTTCAAAGAGCCACTAACTTAATTTCTGGGGTTCATGTGCTCCAAAGCCATTTCAATAATGCTAGAAATGATCGAAAAGCTATGCCCTCACCAACTGAGGACTTCAGCCCGGCAGCAAGACTTCCATTTTGCCAGCCGTGGATACAAAGCCAGCCCAACGCACGCATCCAGAAGCATCAGAAAGTTATTCCTGGGTGCCAGGGCACAGCCTCACATTGCGTTGCTCGCGGTGCAGGAGAGAAGCCGCTGTGCGTCGCCTGGGTCCCTCCTGCACTTTGCTGCGTGCTCAGAAATGGTCTCTTGGGAGATGTTTTATACGTAGTCACAAAATAGCTTCCCAATACCTTTGGTAAAACTGTGTGTGATGGTCTGACCACAGTGCTGCTGGACTCAGTCCTCAGGGCCCCCGATATCCTTGTTGGTAGATATGGATAAACATTTTGCTCTTCTTCTGTTTCCCTCATGGGAAGCGACAGCAGACACCCGAGGGTCAAGTCCTGGGACACGGGACAGTACCTCGACCCACGTGTTCAGGTGTATTGTTTGGACAAACCCCCTCGTTTGTTGCCAGCCCTTAATGACAGAGAGGTTTCCCTCGGTGCTCTGAGAAGCCACTGCAGGAGCGTTTCCAGCAGTCCCGTCAGTTCTGCCTGCAGCTCTTAGCACGCGGAGGAAATGGCTGCTCCTCATCCAGTTAGCTTTCTGCAAGCGCCCAAAATTC
Organism: Haliaeetus leucocephalus; assembly: GCF_000737465.1. NCBI lineage: Eukaryota > Metazoa > Chordata > Aves > Accipitriformes > Accipitridae > Haliaeetus > Haliaeetus leucocephalus. Next base: position 4,164,792 of record NW_010973302.1, on the reverse strand, counting down.
ACAGAAGTCATTCTAATTATTCACTTAAGAGAATGCTTGATAATAAGTGTAATAAACTTGGAAACTAGGTGTAAATAAAATATAGGTTATTAAAGTACTGTAATATGATGGTAAAGAGCTTATAGGTTCTCGTAATTAAATGGGCTACATGTAAACAATGGTGCTGGCAGCTTAACTGTCCTCAGCAGCCACCAAGTAGGAGATTTCTTGAGTAAGCCGAGAGGAGAGCTACTGTTTGCATTATTACCTCTCTTATTTATTAACTCCCAAATACACAATAAACCCACACAACGCATTAGTTTGCAATCAATAGCACTCTTTGGGCATAAGGCTTTATGTCTTCTTTCGTGCCATCTGAAAGGGGAAGCCAAACCGGGTATGACGGCAAGTTCCACGCGCTGAGTTAGGGAAGTCATTTTTCATTTCAGGAGAAGTCCTCTCCAATAATGGAAATGCTGAAGGTTATTACAATAATAAATGAGTTGGCAGTGCGATTTATATAAGAAACGAATGTATTTTCTTATGGAGCACTGTTTAATTCCTTGTAAATCTTGCGCTTACCGCCGGACAAGCTCTGACTCCCGAGCGGCTCTGCCGAAAGCCTGCAGAACCGGGAGTTCGTGTGGTTCATTTCTTGTTGTCCAAACAGCTGTTCGTGATCGTCCTCCCTGCAGGTATCTGTTTGGGGATTAGTAATGCTTCGCATGCTCGTACATCACAAGAAGTGGATGTGTAATTACATTAAACATGCTTCATCTCCTTGGACTCACTTATCCCAAAGTGCTGATATTGGCTCAACTCAATGAATTTTCTTCATAGACCGTTTTATTTTTTAGCATAATGTACTATTTGCAGATAGGAAGCCCCACACCAGGCGGTAGCTTTCGGCTTTCTCGCCGGGTGCCCCAGTTTTCAGCCTAACGGTTCCTCTCACGTGGACAAAACCGTTTGGTTTTCGCACCTCTGTTTTCTGGGCATGGCTGACTCGGTCTGGCTGGACAGCAGACCGGGGCTGGTCCCGGGAGATGCTGGCTGGCTGAGGGAGTCGCTGCTGCTGTGTAATCCTGCCGGTACGGTCCCCCGCCGCGGTGCCGTGGGGCAGCCGTGGGGCAGCCGTGTCCAAATGGGAAGTTCTTGGCGAAGAAGCGCAGGGGTGCCCGTTCCACTGTCAGCAAATCTTGAAGGGTCTCATTGCAGGGATGTCGCACGTGTCAACCCCTCGGACAAATGCAAAGGGGGTAAAACCTCGTAAGAGGGTGAGCCCACCCCATCCTGCCCCGATGCTTCCCCCCGGTCTCCGTGGTTCAAGAGGTGTCGGTGGGACCGCAGCGATGCAGGGGGCTTTTTGCAGGCTCCTGGCAAGGGGAAGACATTTCTTCCGCCGGCAGGCTTTAAAACATGAGTTAGGGGCTGGCCGGGCCAGAAAGGCTCTGCTGGAGTTGCTGTAGCCCAGCCCAAGCTCGGAGCATACCCCGGAACAGGGCACAACACACGTTATTTGCCTGGTAGGGCACTGTGCCTCCTGTCCCTTCATCTGAATGGCACATAAAATCCTCTGAAACCCAGGGAAGAGGAATGTACTGTCCTGCACGGCGCAGGAATGAACGAAGTCTTACAGATTCTCCCCTACCAACAAACTAATGTGCAACGGTACTACTTCTCTGCTTAATAGCATTTCCATTTTTAGTTCAAAGCTCTGAGTGTTGTGGGCAAGACAGACATCAGAAACTAGTAAACCTTCACAAAATGGGACTCTCATTGCTTGAGTTGGAGGTGTGTACCTGGTTCTATGCCACCTATACTGCATCACAGCACATCTGCGACCATTTCCAGGCATACTTTTTTTATATATAATATTTTATATTATTCTATATTCAGTGTTCTACTCTCACATTGAGTCAGAGCCTGGAAATGTTTCCTGCAGGACAGTGCCACGAGCAGCCCCTCTGACTTTTGAGGTGCTACCCTGTGTCAGCAATGACTGTACCGGCACCACCCGCTTGAGGGTGAAGGCTTCTGAAATGGCCAGCATTGTCCTGGGTGAGAAACAGATAACCTCCCTGATGTCTACAAATGAGAAATATGCAAAGAAAGTTATGAAGAAATCAGTAATAAGGGTTGAAAAAAGCTTAAAAGCGCTTTTAGGAGACGTCACCCCACTCCATCCCCTGCAGCTGGCCATTGAAACAGGGAGGTTTCTTGGAGTGATGTTCACTGTGTCGTGGGAGTTTCTGGTGGACGGAAAGCCATCGATGGAAGAAAAGGAGCCCTCGCTACACCTCGGGGCTCCGGACCGGCTGGTTCAGCCCCTCGTGCCTCCAGCCCCACCGAGGCTCCTCGGCCAGCCCACGGAGGCCCAGGCTTGGTGCCAAGCTGCTTATTTCCTAAATATAGTGTCTGCAGCAGCTACTGCATCGCTCATCAAATGCACCTGCCTACTCACACTTACCAGGAATGTCACGTTAAAAGGAAACTAGAGTTGGAACCTTAAAACTTCCCAGGAAAGTCCTGTAAAGGATGGGCACCCCCCTCCTAGCCAGATGGCAGAAGCATTTTTCCAGACTACCCTGGTTTCTTATAAGTATCTGCTGAACACACGCAGCTGCAGTGCTCTGGTTAAGGAAACATGAGTCACACTTAGATGCCCAGTGCATTTTTCATTTTCCTTGGGGGTCTAATCAGAAGAATCTATGATTGAAATAGATGAAGACAGTCACTTCAGTCTTTATTGCAGAAAAAAAAGAAATTAAATAAAAAAATAAAACGGAAAGACGACAGGGATGAAAACTTTAAATGAGAACCTCATGCCCCTGGAGTGATTCACATCTCTGCATGTTTTGGTCCCCCTCTAGCTGCACAGCAAAAGCCATAAAGATTTAGTGTACTCCCAAACACGGCCCCCCTTCGCACTCATCCTTCATGACTGAGTCTCCTTGATTAAATCGTGTTGATTTTAGTTTATCTCAGTCCTAGGAAACCACAGATTTGCCTACATCAGAGTCCTAACAAAATCAAAAAAAGAAGTCTCAGACCTGGGAAGTTGCCCCAAGACTATATTAAGTTTTTCCCAGGGAAGATGCTGGATCCCAAGCCCTGAAATGGTTCACTCGGCTGGGACAGATGCAGCGTGCAGGCATGCACAGAAAAAAGCGTCATGCTCTGCGGCCAGGACTGCCCCGTGTCCACTCTGTTCTGGTCTGGGGAGCCCTGGTGGCAATACCTAGCGAGTCCTTTAACCAAAGCAAGCGCATCGACTTCTGTGCCGTACAGCTCCTCACTACCCTTGTGCTGACTTTCAGCTAACTGAAATCAGGGGAAAAAGAAGATTTTCCTTTTTTAGAGCAGCCACCCTTCCTGTGACGTGCCTATTTGTCACGGTCCTGACCCCCGCCCCTCGCAAAGCCCCGAGCAACGTCCACCCGGGAAAATTAGCACCTTTCTTACGGAACACGAGAATGAAAAACATCCCCCAGCTCCCGATGGCTGCGTTTCAGTTATTGCTAAATCATCCCTCTGACTCCAGCGCGGCGTTTCCTCAGTTTTCCCCTGAAAGCACTTGCTTCATTTCTCTCACATGTTTCCCCGGCATCGTGGGGCTGCGCCTGCCGCCAGCCCGGGAATCGGCTTCCTGCGGGATCCCCCGCATCCTGACCCGCCGCACGGCCCCTTCCACCCGCCCGCGGGTACGCCCCGGGAATACGGCAGGAGTTCAGGAAAACTGTTTTTCTCATGCCGGGGGGATGAATTCCTATCGCATGTGCTGTAGCCGGGAGCGAGGAGCTCTCGGTGCGATTTCCTCCGGAGGGTCAGCGTGAGCGGAACGATGGGCTCGTGCCCCGAGGGCGTCCGCAGCCACCGGCGGCACCTCTGCACCTCCCAGAGCAAACCCTGGTAGATGTTGCACACTTTCTCACCAAGCCTTTCTGATTCCCATACAGGATTTCTCAAAAAAAAAAAAACCAAAACCCAAACCAAAAGCTGCGAGTTTGTGATCCGCTTGGATTCTGCTTTAATTTCCACGGTGCTTAGATCCCACCTGTTGACATTTGGGATGTTTTCTACTCAGGTCGATGCTGCAAAAATAATAATGAAAAAAAAGATCCTTCAACGTAGATATAACTACACTGAAAACTCAAAATGCATATTCTTAGTCTCTTGTTAGTTGTAGTCAGCTGTGAGGTTAGTTATCCTTCTTTTCCCCATGAAAAGAGAAGCTTTTGCAGCTAACCGCATCTGACCACTTGATTCCCCAGGGATGGGTCTGCGGTTCTATGCGTTTTTTCTTACCTTTCCTTACCCACCTTTTTTAGGCAGTAATTTCCTGGACACCACCCGTGACTGCTGTGGCTTCAAGGCAGGGAAGGTCCAAAGCGGTGACGGGGACGGGAGCGGTGAGAAGCCTGAGCACCCCCGGGACCTGGTGCAGGGCAGGGGTGCAGCAGCCCCTGCTGAAGGCTGTCCTGAAGGATGCCCCAGCCCCGGCCGAGGTCTCCTGGCACGGACCCCCCGCTGCCCCCCTGGTTTCGCAGCGTCCCCCCCCCCCCCCCCCCCCCCGCGGGAAGGAGCTGCAGGGAAGTTCGCGGCTGAGCCCTAACGAACGCGGCTTAAGAGACTTAAAGGCCTTGAATCTCCCCTTCGGTGGAAGATTAGAGTGCGTTTCTCCTCCGAATTCGCACCAGAAGAAGCGAACTTCTTTAATCTCGTTCAGGGCCTTGTTATCCTCTTTTCCGAGACTCATCCCATTGAACGTGAAGCATCCCCAGACATTTCCCAGAGGTCCCCGACGCGGAGATCAGCCGCCCGGCAGAACCGGGGTGCCCTCCGCCTGCACGGGCAGCTCCCGTCGGGGGGATCCGTCTTCTGAGCAAGAGGTCCCGCTGCCAACGTCACGTCCAAATTCCCCCGACGGGCAGCACCCGCGGTGTGTGGGCTCGGGTGGGTGCCCTGGGGAAGGTGGCCACCATCTAATGGGCGGAAAATCCACAGCAGCTTGGACCTCGCCTCAAATTTTAGTGCTGTTGTTTACACAGGGACTGAATCTGAATTTAGGGAAAAGTGCCTACCGTTGCAGTGCATTTTTTATTAATGAATATTTTATTGTGAATATTGCTTGTAGCCTGAGTCCAGAAGTTGTAGTAGATAAGTTGACCCTTGCCTGCGGCTGGGTTATGCGGGTAGGCTGGAAGACCTCTTCATGACTCAAGATCTGTTTTGATGGAAACTCTTTGAGGCGATACTCCAATTCACTCTTCACGATCCAAATTCCTTGTGCAAGCTGGAATACTGCTTGAGGCAGTTTTCAAACATCAGGACACTTTAGCAGTTAGTCCCAAGTTTCAGCAAACGCTGAAAATCAGCGTTGGGTGAGTGCAGCGTACAGAAACTTGCCTCATTTCTTTTTACCTTAGTCCTGAAAAACTAGCAAGCGTTCCATAAAAAATTCTCACTTGTCTTAAGAAGCATCTTCTGAACACAGAAGTGGTTATTGCACTGATCTCCAGCCATTGATCATCTTGAGTGGCAATCATAAGCAGCTCTCGTGAATTTAATGCGAATTCACATTCAGCCGAGTAACTATCAGGCAGTAAGGCGGCAGGACCAGCGTGGCTCAGACTCCAACAGGAGCCTGCGGAGAAAAGGGCTGGAAATTCTGAAACTGAAAATTAACACACTCAAGCTAGAAAGAAATTGCAAATTTTTAACTGTGATCTGTCCTTAACATTTAGATAATGAAGTGGCAGTTTTTCTTCTCTAGCCTTTAGATGAAGATCACCTCTCAGAGCTCAAAGAGAAGTTACATTGCATTGCTGGGCAGCTGTCTGCAGCCTGTGATACAAGGGTACTTTCTCACCCTCAGGTATGTGATCTTATTAATTTTTCGAGTGATCTGGTACTTCCTATGGATAATGGACAAGGTGGATGACTAATTCCCTTTTCTTTCTTTTTTTCTTTCTTGTGCAGGAAGAACAGAAGAACAGAGAAAAGTGGGGAAGAAAGGAAAGATGTAATAAGACATACTTTCATGTAGTTGCATTTAAAGAATCACAGAATACGTTTCTTCCATCGTCTGCAAAGCCGCGCAGCGTTTCAAAAGCACCTGCACATTCAAACGGACAGGAATATTGTGGTTCATACCTCTCTCCCATTGATCTCTAATTCTACCATTATCCAATGAAAAATACCAATAGCAATAAAACAGAGAACTAGATGTGCCACAGACAATCTTCAAACGGATGGCTTGGCGAGTGAGAGGAGGAAATGAAGCACTTAAATCTCTCATCAGATGTTCTGAAAATTATTTCAGCTGCTAAAAATGCTAAACAAATTTTTATTTCAAAGGATATGTTCCAAAATCTTCCCCTTTGATAATTGCTTTTTTTTAAAACCATCTGTCATATATTTCATTCCCGTCTCAGAGGGCCAATGCTCCCCTCCCCTGCGTGCCTGGGAGGGTGGGGGCAGCCCCCCCAGGTAAGGCTTTGGGATCCAGCCCTCGCCCCGGCATCCCGCGGCCCGTTGCTCGCACGTCGCACGTGGCGGGAGTTCGGGATGCGGGCGCGGTGCCTGCGGCCGAGGGCGTCTTGCTCCGCATTTCTGCAGTTTTAGACATTTTTCTTCCTTTTGGCTTTTTTAAACAATTCTTATTATTTATCGTGCATCATCTGGGTTTAGATTTAAACCCTGCCCCCGTTTCCCAATCCGTTGAGGCTACGTCCTCGGCCCTTCAACCATTTTCACTGACTGGTAACCCCAATCCAAACGCTGGGATTTTTTTTTTTTCTTTCTTTCCTTGGAAGTTCCTTCAGTCCCAAAACAGCTAAAAAAAAAGGAGCCGCTCTGCCTGGCTGGTTTGGCGAGGGGGAACTCGCCGCTTTCTGCCTTTCTTCTCGCTTCTCCCCCCCGGGTGAAGAAGCAAGAGGCGAAGGGCCGGGGGGGGGCACCCCCGGCCCCCCCTGCCCACGGCTCGGCTCGGTGGCGGCGGGTTTCCAGCCCTGGAACGGAGGGAAAAGTGCCACCTTG